>NC_134266.1:230040323-230150323 GCF_031893055.1 Leptodactylus fuscus
TTCTGTCCGACCCTGATTTACAGAGACAGCTACCCCAGGTAACTCCCAAGATAAGTCAAGAAGTCAATATACAGTTTTGTATAACTCCTATAGATGTACCATGCCCATTTCATAAGAATACTAGAGGGAGGACCCGGCTTTGCACGGGTATATTACATTTTATGTTTGTGTAGTGGCCCCATAAGAATTGTCCAATTTTGCACTGGTGTATTTTGTATGTTGTTTGTGTGTATGTCCATAAGCATCATGTGATTATGTGTATCTCATTTTGGATGTCAGTGAAAAACCTGTGATCAGTTGTTATGGATACCTGGAGTAAAGCTGTATCTAATCCTTCCCCGTGTAGTACTGTGTTTAGATGCAAGTATCCAATCCTTGTTGGTGTGGTACTGTGTGCAGATGCACATATCTAATCCTCCCCTGTGTGGTATTGTGTGAAGAGGCGCGTATCTAATCCTACGGCATGTGGAACTGTGTGTAGACGTGGGTATCTAATCCTACGGCATGTGGTACTGTGTGCAGACGTGCGTATCTAATCCTACGGAATTTGGTACTGTGTGCAGACGCGCTTATCTTATCCTCTGGCGTGTGGTACTGTGTGCAGACGCACGTATTTAATCCTCCCCTGTGTGGTATTGTGTGAAGAGGCGCGTATCTAATCCTACGGCATGTTGAACTGTGTGTAGACGCACGTATCTAATCCTACGGCATGTGGTACTGTGTGCAGACACATGTATCTAATCCTACGGCATGTGGTACTGTGTGTAGACGCGCCTATCTAATCCTACGTCATGTGGTACTGTGTGCAGACGCGTGTATCTAATCCTATGGCATGTACAACTGTGTGAAGACACGTGTATCTAATCCTCCCCTGTGTGGTATTGTGTGAAGAGGCGCGTATCTAATCCTATGGCGTGTGGAACTGTGTGTAGAGGCGTGTATCCAATCCCCCGGCATGTGGTACTGTGTGCAAATGCACATATTTAATCCTATGGCATGTGGTACTGTGTGTAGACGCGCGTATCTAATCCTCCCCGTGTGGTACTGTGTGTAAACACGCGTATCTAATCCTCCCCCGTGTGATACTGTGTGCTGAGACGCGTATCTAATTCTCTGGCTTGTGGTACTGTGTGCAGAGACATGTATCTAATCCTCCAAAGTGTGGTACTGTGTGCACACACACGTATCTAATCCTCCCCTGTGTGGTATTGTGTGAAGAGGCGCGTATCTAATCCTTTGGCGTGTGGAACTATGTGTAGACGCGCGTATCTAATCCTACTGCATGTGGTACTGTGTGCAGACGCGTGTATCTAATCCTATGGCGTGTACAACTGTGTGCAGACGCGCGTATCTAATCCTCTGGAATGTGGAACTGTGTGTAGACGCGTGTATCTAATCCTACGGCATGTGGTACTCTGTGCAGACGCGTGTATCTAATCCTATGGCGTGTACAAATGTGTGCAGGCGCACGTATCTAATCCTCTGGAGTGTGGAACTGAGTGTAGACGCCTGTATCTAATCCTTCGGTATGTGGAACCGTGTGCAGACGCGTGTATCAAATCCTTCAGTGTGTGGAACTGTGTGCAGAAATGCGTATTTAATCCTCTGGTGTGTGGGACTGTGTGGAGACCCGTGTATCTAATCCTCTGGCGTGTGATACTGTGTGTTGATCTGTGTATCTAATCCTCTGGAGTGTGGAACTGTGTGTAGACGCCTGTATCTAATCCTTCGGCATGTGGAACCATGTGCAGGCGCACGTATCTAATCCTATGGCATGTGGTACTGTGTGCAGAAGTGCGTATTTAATCCTCTGGTGTGTGGGACTGTGTGCAGACCCGTGTATCTAATCCTATGGTGTGTACAACTGTGTGAAGACATGTGTATCTAATCCTCCCCTGTATGGTATTGTGTGAAGAGGCATGTATCTAATCCTTCACCGTGAGGAACTTTGTGTAGACGCACATATCTAATCCTACTGCATGTGGTACTGTGTGCAGACGCATGTATCTAATCCTATGGCGTGTACAACTGTGTGCAGACGCACGTATCTAATCTTCTGGAGTGTGGAACTGTGTGTAGACGCGTGTATCTAATTCTACGGCATGTAGTACTGTGTGTAGATGCGCGTATCTAATCCTATGGCATGTGGTACTGTGTGCAGACACGTGTATCTAATCCTATGGCGTGTACAACTGTGTGAAGACACGTGTATCTAATCCTCCCCTGTGTGGTATTGTGTGAAGAGGCGCGTATCTAATCCTACGGCGTGTGGAACTGTGTGTAGACGCGTGTATCCAATCCCCCGGCATGTGGTACTGTGTGCAGATGCGCATATCTAATCCCATGGCATGTGGTACTGTGTGTAGACGCGCGTATCTAATCCTCCCCCGTGTGGTACTGTGTGCAGACGTGCATATCTAATCCTTTGGCGTGTGGAACTATGTGTAGACGCGCGTATCTAATCCTACTGCATGTGGTACTGTGTGCAGACGCGTGTATCTAATCCTATGGCATGTACAACTGTGTGCAGATGCGCGTATCTAATCCTCTGGAATGTGGAACTGTGTGCAGACGTTCATATCTAATCCTCTGGAATGTGGAACTGTGTGCAGACGCGTGTATCTAATCCTATGGCGTGTACAAATGTGTGCAGATGCGCGTATCTAATCCTCTGGAATGTGGAACTGTGTGCAGACGCGCATATCTAATCCTCTGGAATGTGGAACTGTGTGCAGACGCGTGTATCTAATCCTATGGCGTGTACAAATGTGTGCAGACGCACGTATCTAATCCTCTGGAGTGTGGAACTGTGTGTAGACACCTGTATCTAATCCTTCGGCATGTGAAACCGTGTGCAGATGCACGTATCAAATCCTTCAGTGTGTGGAACTGTGTGCAGAAATGCGTATTTAATTCTCTGGTGTGTGGGACTGTGTGCAGACCCGTGTATCTAATCCTCTGGCATGTGATACTGTGTGCTGATCTGTGTATCTAATCCTCTGATGCGTGTATCTCAGTTTGGATATCAGTGTTGTATTGTGCATGTGGAGTGACCGTGTGTATTGCAGTTGGAATATGAGTGAAAGACTTGCAGGTTTGTATTGGCTAAGGGGGGGGGGGGCACTGTATTTGGAATGCTGTATCTCAGCAACGGTATGTCCGAGCGAGTTGGAGTCTCGTCTTAAACCTTCCCTGATATCAGAAGTATGTCTGTACCAAATTTGGTGAAGATTGGTCCAGTCGTTTGGTTCGCATTAGAGTACAGACAGACAGACAGACAAAAATTCATTTTTATAAGATAGAGAGAAGAGATTATTTCCCTCATGGGCGGAACAAAAATGGAAGTGATGTACCCTGATCTGTCACAGCTATGTTATGGGGTTGTAGGCAATATATTCAAGATGTGGATCAGCAGACAGAAAACAGTCTGAAATTCTTGTGCTGAGGTCTAACAGGCAGGGCCATAGTTATAGGGGGTGGAGAGGTAGCAAAAGCTACTAGGCCCTGGAACTTCAGGAGGCCCAATTGTTTTTTTTAGCAGCATATAAGTTAACCAGTATTATTGATAGCACATAGGAAGTGGGGGCTCCATAACATATTTTGTATTGGAGCCCTGGAGCTTTAAGCTACACCTTTGCCAAAAGGGCCCTTTGCTACATAAGAATATTTCAGTATTATAATAGGGACAGAGGCCTGTTGGTTTTCAGAAGTGAAAGGGTTAATGCCAGTATAACTGGTGGTCTGGAGCAGTGAGGGGGTTCATTCCAGTGTCCTTGGTGTGTAATGTGGTGGCCTAGGGCAATGATAGAGTTAATATTGAAATTCCTGGTGGGGGCAGTGGAGGGCATAGTGTGTCATTCCTGGGGTACAGCGATTACTCACCTGTGTAGTTTTCAGTTTTTTATTGGCTGTAATTTACACTTTCCTTCCCTGCACTATTCATATCAATACTTTTGCAGGAAGGGGATAAAAAGAATTATGTAGCTGTAAGTGTATGGCTGCATAGTTCTCTATATGATCAGGCGAGGCATTTCAGGAGTGCTACGCCCGATCAGCATTAGTCTAGCAAGGGGAACCCTCTTGACTGAGGGATTTCATTTCAACTATGACCTCTTGTACCTTATGGATAGAACACTTGCTCGTAGATACATAACATATCATCTAGTTATCTTATCACATGAATTGTCATAAATGCTGGTAAATAGAGATGAGCGAACACTGTTCGGAACAGCCGTTCCGAACAGCACGCTCCCAGCACGCTCCCATAGGAATGAATGGAAGCGGCCGGCACGCGGGGGGTTAAGCGGCCCAGCCGCCGGCAAAGTCTGCGTGCCAGGTGCTTCCATTCATTTCTATGGGAGCGTGTTCTTCGGATCGCCTGATCTGAACAGTGTTCGCTCATCTCTACTAGTAAACATTCAGACAGAAAAATGTACAAAGTGTTTTCTCTCTGGGTCATAAATATTAAGACCTTAGTGACATTCTTATGTTTTTGCCTCCCTATAGAACACCATATATCAGGTGGAAATTTGTGGCTAAGAACTTTGCCCAGGTAAGGTGTGGGATCAGACAGACTAATGACAGAATGTCTTCCTTCTCTCCAGTTAGTGTTACGATATACACTCACCGGCCACTTTATTAGGTACACCTGTCCAACTGCTCGTTAACACTTAATTTCTAATCAGCCAATCACATGGCGGCAACTCAGTGCATTTAGGCATGTAGACATGGTCAAGACAATCTCCTGCAGTTCAAACCGAGCATCAGTATGGGGAAAGAAAGGTGATTTGAGTGCCTTTGAACGTGGCATGGTTGTTGGTGCCAGAAGGGCTGGTCTGAGTATTTCAGAAACTGCTGATCTACTGGGATTTTCACGCACAACCATCTCTAGGGTTTACAGAGCATGGTCCGAAAAAGAAAAAACATCCAGTGAGCGGCAGTTCTGTGGGCGGAAATGCGTTGTTGATGCCAGAGGTCAGAGGAGAATGGCCAGACTGGTTCGAGCTGATAGAAAGGCAACAGTGACTCAAATAGCCACCCGTTACAACCAAGGTAGCCAGAAGAGCATCTCTGAACGCACAGTACGTCGAACTTTGAGGCAGATGGGCTACAGCAGCAGAAGACCACACCGGGTGCCACTCCTTTCAGCTAAGAACAGGAAACTGAGGCTACAATTTGCACAAGCTCATCGAAATTGGACAATTGAAGATTGGAAAAACGTTGCCTGGTCTGATGAGTCTCGATTTCTGCTGCGACATTCGGATGGTAGGGTCAGAATTTGGCGTCAACAAAATGAAGCATGGATCCATCCTGTCTTGTATCAACTGTTCAGGCTGGTGGTGGTGGTGTCATGGTGTGGGGAATATTTTCTTGGCACTCTTTGGGCCCCTTGGTACCAAATGAGCATCGTTGCAACGCCAAAGCCTACCTGAGTATTGTTGCTGACCATGTCCATCCCTTTATGACCACAATGTACCCAACATCTGATGGCTACTTTCAGCAGGATAATGCGCCATGTCATAAAGCTGGAATCATCTCAGACTGGTTTCTTGAACATGACAATGAGTTCACTGTACTCCAATGGCCTCCACAGTCACCAGATCTCAATCCAATAGAGCATCTTTGGGATGTGGTGGAACGGGAGATTCGCATCATGGATGTGCAGCCGACAAATTTGCGGCAACTGTGTGATGCCATCATGTCAATATGGACCAAAATCTCTGAGGAATGCTTCCAGCACCTTGTTGAATCTATGCCACGAAGAATTGAGGCAGTTCTGAAGGCAAAAGGGGGTCCAACCCGTTACTAGCATGGTGTACCTAATAAAGTGGCCGGTGAGTGTATATAACATTTGGGATGCTTATGGCATTGAGGTATACAATACAATACAATACAGCAATTATGTATTTAAAACTGGAAAGTCCCTTTTAACCCCTTCTCAATCAGTTCTATACTGTTATGTTGCGCTGAGTGGGTAGTTAACATAGAAGCTGTGCCTGATGTAGGGTTACAGCCGTATAATACAGCCAGCACCAATTTCTCAATACCGTAGTCATAGATAAAGCAGAATCTGTCAGAATTCACCCTTTAGGTGCTGCATTCTCAGCATCTAAGTGGTTAGACAGGGGGTCATCTTGTCTTACTTACTATGTGATTGCCAGGTACTAATGGATTCTCATGGCAGCCTGGAGACCTAACTCTGAACTCCATGCTGCAATGTAAAGATTCCTATAGGTCCAGCTGGGAGACAGCACCTAATAGGTATATAGAAAAATGCAGTACCACAAGTATAGTCATTCATATGTACTCAGAAATGGTAACGCTAAAAAAATACAACTTGATACAAAAATCAAGCCCTCACAGTAGCCCATAAAAAGTTAGAGATGAAATTGCTGTTTGTTCTTACTCAGGCTCCTCAAAAACATTCTGAAAAGCTGAATAAAGCTGAATTTTTATATCAACCTCCCCCCCCCCTCCATGGAAATGGAATAAATTTAATACAAAAAAAACCAAACCGTCAAATAAGGAAATAAAGTTATTACTTTTGAAACGGAAAAAACCCTAAAAAGTATTGAAATCCAACATGGCCATCAAAGAATGATGGCAACGTAAAGCCGACATATGATGGATGTTAAGTTGTGTGGTATGATTAACTCTTCGAAGCAGTATAATTAAAATGATGAAAAATCAAATAATTTTTTTCGATTTTCAGTAAATTACACATTTTTATAAAGCAAAAAAAGGTAACAAACAAAATGTACCATCAATATCAAGTATATTGTGTCTTGAGAAAAAAAAAAAAACCTCAGAATTGCTTGGAATCAGAAAAAATATTATAAAGTTATTCTGACATGATAAAATAAAACAGGAGCTGACCCTTAAAGTCAAAACTAGGGGCGAAACTTAAAACTTTCTGACTCGTGTATATCGGTACAGTGATCCCTCAAGTTTCGATATGGAACCACCATTCTAAATTGATCCCATTGTAACCAGTGACCAGAACTCTATGGAAAACTAGTAATATGGTTCTAAGACCACCAAATATAAAATAGGAAAAAATGAAGGTTAAAGAAAAATCATCAGACAATATAGATATAGCAAATCCTTATGGAAAAGTGAGATGGAGGTGCTAAAAGCTGTAAATACTTATGGAGTAACTTTCGCCTATTGTCCAAAGGACCTGCTGGAACCTGGCATAGGTAGAGATAACATGTACTACACCGTAGGGGGCGCTGCTAGTCAACCAATCAGTGCATGCACTTCATTAATACAGGGGTTTACTAGTGATATGAACATGACAATTGGTTGGACCCTCATGCTAAATATTCTATGTTGAGTCTTTCAAGAAAAGATCCTTGTACGCAGAAAATATTAACCTGTGACCCTTGTAACTTGATAGACCACTATAGGAGGATTAAAAGCATCTATGGTGTGAAATATAGCCTGATTTATTTTATATTTTTCTCAATGTCAATAGTTCCTTGGCTGCCTGTTTTTTGGTTACTTCATCTTGGTTACCCTGTGTATACCAGTATTCAAAAACATGAGCCAGCAGCCATTCAGTACAAAGACCTTGGTGCTTTCCATCTTCCATGCCACATTACCTGGTAAGACTAATGAAATACATGCTATATAGATAATATATAATGCATTGGGGTAAGTATTGATGAATGACATGGATGATGGAGGTTTCTATAGTAGCTGGACATACCTGTAATATAACCATTGGCAGATTGCTCTACGGAAAGCTATTACCCCCAACTTCACAATAAACAAGTACATCTTGGTCAAGCATGCATGTTTATCTCAATTTGGACAGGATGATCAAATCTGTCTGACCTCTCTGGCATCGACCAATCTCCTATGAGAACAAATTGTGAAATCCAATATGTCAAATCCTTAGCGGAAGGCCAATAGACACATTACAGTGTTGAGTAATCTAATGTGCGGATTTGTTAGGTATTTTGGGGGTAATTTTTCTTTCCTATTACATGAGCTATAAGGCTACATGTACACAACCGTGCGCAGTCTACTGATCAGTAATGGAACTGATTTTCACTAAATATTGTAACAAAAATTTGTAACAAAATTGTAATGAGCAATATTCTACAGTGATGATACCAATAGTAATGGGAACCGTTCCGTTATTCTGATGACATAGGTGTGGTAGTTATCAGCATTGAGGAATTAACCTGTTAATAGATCTCATATCCACCTGCTAACATGTATAAGCAGTCTGTTGGCTTCACATTGTGATTTTATCTTCCTTGTGCTATTTCTCAGGTACGTTTGTGCTGCTAATCTCATTCTTTGCATTTCTGCATTGCTGGTTGAACGCATTTGCTGAGATGCTTCGCTTTGCAGATCGCATGTTCTATAAGGTGACTATACCTTTCCATTACTTTCCTCTTCTAAATCATTGTATTGCTATATAATAAATATATATAATAAAGCTACTGTTTTCATTTCCTACAGGACTGGTGGAACTCCACATCCTTCTCTAACTACTACCGCACGTGGAACGTGGTTGTCCATGACTGGTTGTTTTATTACATCTATCAGGATCTGCTATGGGTGAGGAGTCACAGGGTTATTGGTAAAGCCTAGAGATGTCCGCCTGTTCTCCGCAAGTGAAATATTCCTTTTTGTTTTTCAGTTGTTCAAGAAACGTTTTCGTACTGGAGTGATGTTGGGCGTCTTCCTCATGTCCGCCATTGTACATGAATACGTTTTTACCTTGTCCCTTGGTTTCTTTTACCCAGTCATGTTCTGCCTTTTTGCTTTTTTTGGAGGTATATATGACCATGTTTTTTTCTATGTTTTTTAATAACATCAGTCTCAATTGTATAATGAGAAGAAAGAGGTTCATTATGTGAGTGAGTTTTGCCACCCAGGACAGAAAGTTCAGGTGGTAATTTACAAATTATGGATTTCCTCTCAAAAAGTACGGTAAGTCTTAGGCTACCTTCACACGGAGTAACGCCGGGCTTGTAAAAATCCTCATTTACAGCCATACACGCGAGCGCTGCGGAAGGCTCCCGAACACTTCCCATTCACTTCAATGGGAGCGCTCATAACGCCGGCTTTACGAGCGTTCCCATTGAAGTGAATGGGAAGTGTTCGGGAGCCTTCCGCAGCGCTCGCGTGTACGGCTGTGAATGAGGATTTTTACAAGCCCGGAGTTACTCCGTGTGAAGGCAGCCTTTTACAGGTTTTTACCACCCCAAGTGGGTCCCATAGTAGTCACAGGACCTGCTTCTATTGCACACATGCCCCATGTAGATGGTATTCACTTCTATGGTTACTTAGATCACTTGTCTCCTTATTGGCTGCGTCTTAGTTGCAGTGCCTTTTAGTATAAGATGTAATGAACTGTCTACAGTATGTCCTATGGTAAGTGCTATGCATCAGCACCAAATCATACAGTAGAAATAACGGAGGTCAATAACTTTCAGATTATAAAATATTAGTTTGTTCTCTGCTAGTACATAAGGCAGGATGAATCCTTGAAGTCACCAGCCCAGATTATACATTTATGTATCTGTATAGTGAGATTGCTTTTGTAATTTGTGTCTTTCAGTCATATTTAATTTCATGATAAATGACAAACGGACCGGCGCGGTGTGGAACGTGATGGTGTGGACCTTCCTCTTCATTGGCCAGGGAATCCAGCTGTGCCTATACTGTCAGGAGTGGTACGCTCGCATCCACTGCCCCCTCACAGAGGTAAATCTGGACTATTGAGTTAAATACAGTTTAGAAGATGACCTTTACTATATACTCCTAATAAAATATTATCTTATTGCCTGACCCATTCTGGGTGGTATCCAGCCTTAGATGCACAGACCCATGCTCCTTGCCTGTAGCAAGAATGTCAATGGACACAGTATTCTATGACATATGTGTAGTGTAAAACCTAATAACCCTTCCCTGATACCATTGTACGTTGTTTATGGCACTGGACAACCCCTTTAAAGAGCTTGTCTCATAAACCACATATCTGGCCCCTGTAACCACAAACTGGTATAGGGTAAGCGGCCGGTGATCTTATATCATTTGTACAACAACCACTACTAAGGTAAAGTAACAGTCCATGCCAGTCACTGATTGGTAGTGCAATGACCATGTAATGCAGGGACAGGTCAAGTCTGCCACAGTTTCCCGCTCTACCTCATACATATCCATCCGTATGTGCAAATGTCCTATTGGGGCATATAGACAGAGGTCACCTTTTCTGAAATAAATCCAGTAATATTTACTATGAATACATATCTAGAATTTGCAACAACTTATCTTTCTTACAGAAAACCTTCTGGGGACTGATCACACCTCGCTCGTGGTCCTGTCGCTCGTGACTGGAGAGACCTTAGAAGCTGCTGAGAATGACCTGATGTGCAATATATTTCTATCTCCCAACATCTGTGGATTGTAAAGGCCGCGGCATGTTTTAATAACCTGTATTTCCTGATATAGGAAACTTCTACTCCAATATTAGATCTGAAAGGATCTATAAGGCGACATTACATTAGTATTCTTTTTATCGGAAAACTGAGAAGATAAATTATGATAATAAAGTTCCTGACACCAATTGTTCTGAAAGCTTCTGTGAAAATAGTTATTTTTGGCGACCTCAGTAGGTATAAGATGCTATTTCAGTGTGTGAGACATAACATGTCTCTGAAGATATTGGACATCACCCTAAAGTTGGTCTTACAAGTTAGGTAGATGTCGACTGTCTTGTCTATCTGCCCCATACACAAGTATAACAACTCAGCCGTGCAGTCCCTGAGAGAGGAGAGAAAGCGATACCAGACTTCTCTGGAGGAGGCTTATGACCCCAAACAAAAGGATTGGGCACATGAAAGTCAATTCTTCAATGGCAGATGTTGGGGGAGATGAAGGTTGGGCAAAACTTGGGTGGCCCCTTGCGTGCCTATTAGATGGTTGGCCAGACCTGTTGGCAGGTTAGATTCATATATACGGTATATCAAATATGTGAAACCAGCTTATCTCACTGTACAGATTGTACCTTACTAGTAGATACTAGAGATGAGCGAGTACTGTTCGGATCAGCCGATCCGAACAGCACGCTCCATAGAAATGAATGGATGCACCTGGTACTTCCGCTTTGACGTCGGCCGGCCGCTTAACCCCCCGCGTGCCGGCTACGCCCATTCATTTCTAGGCTGATCCGAACAGTACTCGCTCATCTCTAGTAGATACATTTTAACACAATAATCTCTTGAGAAATATTGACCCTGAACACAGAATGGAACTAATACACTGAAAGGACATGAAAGAGCTTTAAAAGTTTTCTGGTTTTCTATTTCTAAAGACGCTACAACCCTTGTTCATGGGCTGTCTATGGTATAGACAAGCAGCTAAACAGGAAAACATAAATTTGTTATTATATACTCGCATTTCTACTCATTCCTACAAATTCAAGATCTTCTCTCCAACATTAACTAAACTTTGGAACAACTTTTGATTTTCTGTAAGAATTTGTGATGATAAATATAATATATGGGGATATTGTCATTCTTTAGGGAGAGACCACCTTGTAGGTGTGTGGAGTCTTACAAAGCCTTTTTCGTTCCATTGTGGGAGATTATGGGAAGAATATGCAAATATGTTTCCCACGATGTAAATAGGGAAACAGTGCCTCTGTATGCTGCCCTCTATGGGAAGCTCCCTTGAACATCATGCCCGATTTTCCAACAAGCCTTTATTGCAATGATGCGGGATTTTGCCAAGTCAGTATCATCCTAGCTGTGGACAGCGCTGTTTCGATCTGATTGGATCTCATCAGCATAGACTAGGGAGAACTGACTTGGCAGAGTTGAGAGACTTCTAGACCAGATTATGGGGATATTGTCACTCCCACAGAGGGCAGCATACAGAGGCAGTGTTTCCTTATTTACATCTTGGGAAACATATTTGCATATTCTTCCTATTATAATATAGTTTATTAACAAATGTTGTGTTCTTCTCCTGCACTGAATTCCAATTTAACTAGAGTACAGGTGGCTATGGATTGTGCAGGTAAGCTGTGTATGGGGGGGGGGCAGTTAAATTAGGTTCTCAGCTTTCATATGACAACAAGTTGGAACTGGAAGAAACTCCATGTAAATATGCCAAAAACCTGGCAGTGTTACCAACTGGTTATAACTGTGGAAATAATACAGGTAGAACTGAGAATCTCATCTTTAACATGGCACCAGAATCACTGTTCTATGTTATACTAGCTGGTACCCGCGACTTCGTCTGCGGTGATTGTAGAAGTGGGTATATACAGGCGCAGGTAAGGTTTTCGTACTGTGTATAAGGTATGGGATATGAAATGTAACTTTGTATCTTGTTTTTGCTGTAATTCTGAGAACACATGAGACTTTTGTGTTGAAGTTAATTTGTATTTCAGCTGCTATACAGTGTTCTGACAAACTGTACATAGTGTCTTTGGGACAGAGGTATTTCAAGTGAATATACTTCGATATACGACATTGTATGATTTGTTATTTTCTGCCAGTACATGTAAGTTTTGGGCACAGGATACTGCTGAGCAAGCAACATAAAGTCTGGCCTTGTGCATGATAGTTTAGTAACTCCATGTGCCTCTTATTAATAGCAATTAACCCCATCATGTCCCTCACATTAACCCTTCTGTAAGAGTTACTGATATGTGAGAGACTTGGAGGTAATAATTAAGTATCTTCATTATTGAGGTCTTTTATTAGTACCTCCATATGTCTCACATATTAGTAACCTTTACATGAGGTACACAGGGGTTAATATGAGGGACATGATGGGGTTTATTCCTATTAATGTGAGGCACATGGAGTTACTAACACTAAACTAATAACCCCAAATGCCGGACATTAATGAGAATAGTAATCCTATGTACCTGTGTGTTTCTTACTTGCACTTTGCTAGCAGCTTCCTCTCCTCCTTGGGGAATCTTTGCAGGATGCAGACCACTATAGCAGGCACAGACCTGAGCGATTAAGCTCCACCCCCTGGGTTTCCTGCACCCCTCTCAAAGGGGAGTGTCCTTATGTCTCAGCTCTAGCAGAGCACTGAAGGGACGCTTGGACTTCATTTAACTCTTGCAGGTCCTGTGCTGCTGGTGTGCCAGTGAAATATGGCAGGAGTGCCAATCTTGGCACATGTGCCAGGGGTTGCTGACCTCTGCTGTAGAGGGTAATATGAATTTTGTGGCTTGCTATGGTCCAAAGTGTGTGAGATTGCAGAGATAGTGATGTGAGTTTGGGTTTTGTGGTGGTCCTGGGAAAAACGTATGTGCGCTATTGTGACGAAAAGTAGCCTATTGCGCAATCCAGTGTAGTAACTATGTTTGTGGAAAATTTCAGCCAAATCGGTGGAGCGGGTTTTGTGTGATTGAGGAACAAACATCCAAACACACAAACCCACAAACATCCAAACTCACAAACTAATATTAATAGGATGAGATCTAATTATTTGAAGGGACCCTCCCCAGCTTCAGCTTCCCTGCACTGTACCTGATCTTGTTCTCTCATCCGCCAGTCACAATTGTTATACAGATTTCAGCAAGCAATAAACAGAGAAAAAAGTGTATTTCAGCATAGGATTTCACAGAAAGGAGACACAATTTATTAATAAAGTATATAACAATATTTATTAATGTAACATAAAATGGCAGAAAGTAAAAAGATGTTTCAAAGTTTAGTTACACTTTAGTGGACGGATTAAATGGAGGCATGACTCATGTGCCAAACTTATCTTATTTCAGAAAAATATTAATATCCATGGACAGTTTTGGACAGGCCCACAAGGGTTCCTAGAGAATCCTCCGGGAGGCCCAGGCTCTATAACAACAATGCAAAAGGCAACCCAAATTTCAAGGGTACTATGATCGATTTCTTAGGAACTGCTGGATATCGAGGCCCCAGAATCATTTTATCTTGTGGGCCCAAGGAACTCCAATTTGCCACTGCGTATACATCTCTGCAATACGAACCTTGTCAGTTTTTATATATACTAAACTGAGAATGAGATTAAACAATGTAAGGTCCTATTGAATGACGTCAAAACTGAATTAGAAAATCTGATTGGAAATAGTTTTTCCCGCATTGCTTTTTTGCTGCAGGATGCTACATGGGGCCATAGTCTCAAAAAGCATTTTGCCATGATTTTTACAATGATGCATGAGATGTGCCCAGTCCACTGGGCATAGAAGACAAGCCAAAAAGACCTTCCCTTTTTTTCTTGGCACCCATTGACTTTAAAGAATAGTTCTACTGAGATTATACTCATTACAGCAACAGTCCCAGCGAGCAATCAAGAGGGCGGAATAAAGGTCCGTCTCCTGAGGTCTATCATCATTGGCATTGTAGCGGGAGGTAAATATTGTGAACATATTTTTTTTTTTTAAATATCCCTTTAAATAGATTAAACATCAGTGTAATTTAATATTATTCCATATTCTTTGTCGTTCACGGGAGCAAGAAAGACGATATAGGCGAGGTTATTGGGTTCATCCCATTAATTCTCTTTGATAGGAGAGGGGCCACTTGTGTCATCTTGATGGCAAGCTTAAACAGTATTGTTTTTGGGTTTTTTAATGATGTATATTTATGTCATCTTAAAGAGATATATGTTCATCATTCTCGTCATAGGGGCATATCTAGTCCATACATTATACTATCCCCATTATAGGCTCCCAAATACAGTATAGTATACCCATTACAGGCCCCCATATAAACTGCCCCCAGGTCTTCAGTAACCGTGGTTAGGCCCACATACAGTATACAGTAGTGTCTCCCATTACAGTATATTGACCCCCAGTATTACAGGCCCCCCCGAAAGTCATGAATGACATCAGAGACTGCTGAGGCCAGTGATTGGGCTTTAGCAGTCATGTGGGTTATGTTGGGGTGATTATGTATCATGACGCCGAAGCAACAAAAACTTGTCCAAATGCTGTGACCTTTGCAAACAGCTGATCAGTGAGGGTGCAACATGTTGTCCCCATATGATCTGACATAAATTATCTATCCTGAAAATAGGTCATAAATATTTTAGTCCTGGAAAACGCCTTTAATTATAATATTTTTGGTACTATTTCGTTATCGGGCCAGCAGAGCTGTTCAGCACCAGCATCGAGACAGCAGCAGTCAGCATTTCAGCATCGGGAATGACATCCAAGGACTGACTGCTGGCCCGAAGCTTGTGCCCAACTCTCCTTCCATCTGCCCTGTACCCCTCTCTGGCCCAGCTCTCCTTCCATCTGCCCCGTACCCCTCTCTGGCCCAGCTCTCCTTCCATCTGCCCTGTACCCCTCTCTGGCCCAGCTCTCCTTCCATCTGCCCCGTACCCCTCTCTGGCCCAGCTCTCCTTCCATCTGCCCCGTACCCCTCTCTGGCCCAGCTCTCCTTCCATCTGCCCAGTACCCCTCTCTGGCCCAGCTCTCCTTCCATCTGCCCCGTACCCCTCTCTGGCCCAGCTCTCCTTCCATCTGCCCCGTACCCCTCTCTGGCCCAGCTCTCCTTCCATCTACCCAGTACCCCTCTCTGGCCCAGCTCTCCTTCCATCTACCCAGTACCCCTCTCTGGCCCAGCTCTCCTTCCATCTGCCCCGTACCCCTCTCTGGCCCAGCTCTCCTTCCATCTGCCCAGTACCCCTCTCTGGCCCAGCTCTCCTTCCTTCCCAGTTTGTCCTCCCCAACGGCCCTGAATCCCATATGTCAGTGACCCCTATATGGCCACGATGACTGGTCAGGCTATTCGGCCACGAGGACTGGTCAGGCTATATGGCCACGAGGACTGGTCGTGGCCATATAGTCTGAGCAGTCCTTGTGACCATATAGTCTGACCAGTCCTCGTGGCCATACAGCGTGACCAGTAAATGTACTGCTTGCAGTACTTTTCTCTCCGCATGACTTGTGCGGAAAACACACAGACCCCATTATAGTCTATGGGGTCTGTGTGCTTTCATTGCTCACCGCTTTTTAATGCGTTCGGTATTCCATTTGGGGGGTCGCCAACCAGACTCCCTGAACGGAATACACGGCAATTTTGATTTGCAGTGTACTTATTTTTGTTTGCTTATGTTTATTTTGCATTGTAAATAAAGCAATTTGTTTGTCTGTGTGTTACTATTCTGTTCAGAGACAAACATAACAATCCGTTGAGGAAACCGCTGAGAACTTTCTGTGCAAAGCGATACCGGAAGAACCCGCGCAATGCGTTGCTGCCGCGTATTTTCCCACAGCGCTTTTTTGCCGTGGTCCGCTACGTGGGACCTTTGCCTTACACTACTTTTCATTTTCTTTCAGTTAATCAAGTCTATAAATTATTTTGTTTTACTGAAATTTGACTCCTTGTGGTATAACATTGTGCCTGAGTCTGGCTCTCTGAGCAGTGAGTCTGCGCCCTCTGACACTTCTATACTTACAGCTCCTAACTCTCCCCTCCGCTGAACTCACGCCAGGGCTGCAGCTCCGCGTGTCCTCTGCCCTGACTCGTCTATATCTATGGGGATATTGAAATATTGTATCGAGTATAGGCTATCACACCCTGAAGACACGCCTCATAGAAACTGCCTTAAAACAGGAAGTGTGAGAGAGAAAAGATTTGGACTGGGGCACAAGGAATAAACTGCAGAAAAGGTATTTTTAAATGAAAAAACTTTGCGGAGAGAAATGTTTTCACAGATAGTGGCATAATAGCAATCTAGTATTTAATTATTTTTTTTTTGCAAAAATTTAGTTACACTTTAAGGAGCTACTGCGATAGGTTACCAATAAGTGGTGAGCGTTATGGAGCTATTCCTATAACATTATTATATATGCTGTATCAGCACGTGCATCCTTATACCGTTGCGAATATTGCCTGAGGGTTATTTATGATGATTCACAATCTAAGCGCTAACCAGCAAATCTAGTTCACCAGCACTGATCATGGTGACGATCTGAGTGTTTGCTAGCTGGATTATGTATAGTTATGTACCTGTGGATATAAAATCATGTCATTTACTATGGACTTTTGGGATTACTTTTGTTGTAATGAGGGTTAATTTATTAGGCTGTGTTATATATAGCACTTTTCGCAACTCTATTGATAGGTGCGCAAGGTCTGCCGCCGGTGGCTCAGTGTATAGAAGATGAGATCAATCACAACTAGTTGCCGGAAAACCTAGTCTCGAAAAACAGATCCTTTCAGGCTACATGAACATCATGTTCTGCAGCTCCATGTACTGACACTGTTTGTTTCAGTCTTACTCAATACGCACCCATAAAATCAATGCTGTTAACCCCTTCCCAACATCTGTCATACTATTCCCATACCTCTCAACTTTTGAAGAACAGAAAGAGGGCCACAATGTGTGGTGTGCATAGTGCGGTGCAGCAAATTTAGCCCCGCCCACTTGTGTGTTGACTCCGCCCATTCTCATTCATTTTTCATGTGCCCTCACCCAGTATAATCTTCCTACAGTCACCCTTACATTATATGCTCCCACATTATAACGTTCCCTTACAACTGCCCCACAGTATGAAGTCCCTCTCCTGGTGCCCCAGTTTAAACTGATGGAAACTAAAGGTGACAATAAACTGGAGCAGATGGAGCGGGGACATTAGCAGTGGGGGTAGTTGGAGGGGGGCAATACATTAATGGCAGCTGGAGCGGGACATGAAACTGGGGGCAACTAGAGGGGGACATTAAACTCAGTCAGCTAGAAGCAGACATTAAACCATAGGGGTACCTGGAGCGAGACATTAAACTGGGGGCAACTAGAGGCAGACAGGTTCTGCTCCAGCTACTTCCACGGTTTAATGCCCCCCTCCAATTGTTCCCAGTTTAATGTCCCTCCAGTTTAAGTGCCCCCCTTCATCTACCCCCAATTTCAAGTCCCCCCTCCATCTGTGCCCCCAGTTTCATCTCCCCCCCTCCATTTCTCCCCCAGTTTCATATCCCCTTTCATCTGCCCCCAGTTTCATCTACCTCTTCATCTCTTCCACAGTTTCATATCCCACTCCATCTGCCCCCAGATTCATGCCCTCCTTCATCTCTGCCCCCAGTTTCATGATCCCCCTCATCTCTGCCCCCAGTTTTAATCAATAGTACAGAACTTCGCTGGGAGGCCGTGGCCGTTAGGGGCCATTCACATGGAGGAAAATGGTGAGGAATTTTGTGTGGAATTTCAACGCTGAAAAAAAAGCCTCTCATTGACTTCAATGTGTTCCTTTTTCTTCCTCACCATTTTCCTCCGTGTGAATGGACCCTTACAGTAATCTAAGTGGGAGATTATGAGAGCAGTGATTAGCATCTTTGTAGTTTCTGGGGTGAGGATTCGATGGATGTTCTTAAGTTGGAGGTGGCAGGAGGTGTGGAGAGTTTGAAAGAGCAACTTGAAGGATAGATCAGAGTCCAGGGTTATCCCAAGGTAATGGACCCATGAGACAGGGGTAAGCGTGATTCCATTAACTTTGATAGATGGGTCAGGTAGAAGGGCCATATGAGGGAGGACAAAGATGATGAACTCTGTTTTCTCCGTGGTGAGTTTGAGAAAGCGGGAGGAGAGAAAGAAGGCTACAGACGCTAGACATTTTGGAACTCCGGACAACAGAGAGGTAATGTCTGGTCCAGAAAGATATATTTGAGTGTCATCGGCATAGCAATGGTAATGAAAACTATGAGATTCTATGAGTTGGCCCAGGCTGAGGATATAGATGGAGAACACGAGGGGTCCTAGGATGGACCCTTGGGGGACACCTACAGAAAGAGGGCGTGGCAAGGAGGTGGCGCGTGAGTGGGAGATGCTGACTGTGCAGTTGCTGAGGAGATCCAGGAAAGGGTCAGGTCTGAGATACCAAGGGATGAGAGAGTTTCTAACAAGAGGGAGTGATCAACTGTATCAAAGACAGAGGAGAGGTCAAGGAGGAGGAGGACAGAGCAATGACACTTGGCTTT
Organism: Leptodactylus fuscus; assembly: GCF_031893055.1. NCBI lineage: Eukaryota > Metazoa > Chordata > Amphibia > Anura > Leptodactylidae > Leptodactylus > Leptodactylus fuscus. Next base: position 230,059,271 of record NC_134266.1, read on the forward strand.
GGTAGTTAGAAGTTCATTAGTGACTTTGGTTAGGGCAGTTTCTGTGAAGTGACGGGGTCTGAAGCCTGACTGTAGTCTGTCAAAGAGCAGGATGGACAAGAGATAGGAGGAGAGTTCTGAGTGGACGTGTTGTTCAAGCAGTTTTGAGGCGTACGGGAGCAGTGAGATGGGACGATAGTTGGACGGAAAGGACGGGACGAGGGACGGTTTCTTAACCCTTAAGTGCTATCATGGTGTCTATAATAATTATATGTGTATGGCAGTGGCAGGGGCGTAACTACCATAGAGGCAGCGGAGGCGGCAGCCACTGGGCCCAGGCCATTAGGGGGCCCGGTGACAGCCACTACCGCTGCGTTTTTAAATTTTTTTTTAAATAGGCCGTTAGGGCCCCTATTCACTTGCCGATCCTGGCTGGGCTGGGATCGGCAAGTGACACCGCGGGCCCCAAAAATACTATCATTATACTCGGGGGTCTTTGTAGACCCCCGAGTATAATGATCGGTGGATCGGGAGAGGTAAGGGAACATAACAAACAGTGTTACTTACCTCTCCACAATCCTGCCAGGCCTCCTTCCTGACGTCCTTTCTGATGTCTCTGACGTCACATGAACCCGGCCTGTGTCCCGGGTCATGTGACGTCTGATGTAATTTCATAAGGACGCCAGCGGAGAAGACAGCGTGGGAGCCGGAGACACGTAAGAAACAGTAATTTTTTATGTTTTTATTCCCCCGGGTCTCCGATTATTATACTCTGGGGTCTGAAAATACCCCAGAGTATAATAATTGTTTATGAGTGTCCACTATGGGGTATAATACTGTGTGCAGGGGCCAGTAAGCAGCGCCGCACCTCCCATGAGGCGACCTGAAGCGAGCGCTTCAGGCGGCGCTATGTCAGGACCCCAGGGAGGGCGACATTTTTTTATTATCTAAGCCAGTCCAGGACAAGCTGTCCTGGACTGGCTTAGCACCGAGCAGTGTTTTGGGGAGGCCACTGGAGCAGCGCTGCTCCAGCAGCCTCCCCTCATGCTCAGGCAGAGAGCAGGTCTTCTCCGTGCCTGCTCTCTGCCTGCGAACGACATTAAGCCCCACCCCCTTCACTCCGCCACGCCCCCTGCACTCCGCCACGCCCCTTTGCTCTGCCCCCTCCTCCAGGGGGGGTCGGCTTTCTGTAGTTCGCCTTGGGCGGCGAAAGGGGTAGGTTCACCCCTGCCAGTAAGGGACATAATACTGTGTGCAGGGGCCACTATGGGGCATAATACTGTGTGCAGGGGACACTATGGGGGATAATACTGTGTGCAGGGGCCAGTAAGGGACATAATACTGTGTGCAGGGGCAAGTGAGGGACATAATACTGTGTGCAGGGGGCACTATGGGGGATAATACTGTGTGCAGGGGCCAGTAAGGGACATAATTCTGTGTGCAGGGGCCACTAAGGGACATAATACTGTGTGCAGGGGACACTAATGGACATAGTACTGTGTGCAGGGGCCATTATGGGGGATAATACTATTTGCAGGGGCCAATATGGGACATAATACTGTGTGCAGGGCTTACTAAGGGACATAATAGAGTGTGGAGGAGGGGGTCGGTCGAGGTCTTCGTCATCGGTGTCGGTTGGGCGGGGGGCCATGTCAAAAGTTTGCCACGGGGCCCCGCCATTCCTAGTTACGCCACTGGGCAGTGGTGTATGATAGACACCATGATAGTAGTTAAGGGTTAAGTACGGGTGTGACGATGGCATATTTGAAGGCAGAAGGGAAGTCATTTCTGCAGAGTTTGCCACACAAACATCTTAGGTTCTTTGCTTTTCTATAATCTCCAACATCCTGGTGCCTTAACAGTGTCACCCTGCTGCTCTCCCCAGATGCGCCCTACAGTAATGAGTGTAGCACAGTATATAATGCCCCCTCAGTAATCTCCCACACAGTATATATAGCAAAAAAAAAAACAAAAAAAAAACCACAATAAAGAAATCTCACTCCTGGTCCCTTTCACCATTTGCAATGTGGTACAGGCCCAAAACCTCTTCCAGGCTTTGTCTCTGTCCTGTTGCAGACTGGCTCATGCAATGACATCATCGGACCACCTGTACTGGTGATTTGCTCTCTCATAGGACATGGCTACAGCATTATAGCGGCTTGTAGTATACGCAGGAGAACAGTGGGGCAGGTAGCCATAGACTTCCATGTCTGCCACAATAATCAGCTGTATCTGCGGATACTAGTTATGAGGACTGGAGATATTCTGGGCAATAGGGAATGAAAACACTGTAGTAACAAAGTGCAAGTGAACCCTGCTTAAAATAACCTGTGATACTGATAACACCAGCCACCCGCCCGTCATACAAGACCATTTACCAGGTCACTTTTAGGATGTTCTGATTGTGCAGACATCGGCTGTGACCTTTCCCTCATTGCATAAATGGTAAATACATGCAGTCCTTAAATAGCCTTAGATAATTTGGACAGACGGAGCAAAGTTCTCTTCTCTTCCAAAGGTTACATGCAATCCTCACAGAAGGTTTTAGTCTATTGGAAGTCTTAACTGTTTGGGGGCAGGGGAGAAAGCGATTGATCACAGTGACTAGAGGCAGGACAAGGATTATTAGACATACTTACTCTCACTGCAAGGGAGTTCAGGGGACTTTGACGGATTTCCAAGCATGAGAGTGTGTCTGTGGGCACCATCTTTCCAGTGATATACCATGACACCTACAGAGGAGACCGCAGAACCTACCATACGTCAAAGGAAGATCAATCAGGCTCCAGATGAAACCTGCAAACAACACAATGGTAACTACTGGGGCCTGGGTAGCATATAGATGAATTGTGACTAGGCATTGTACCTGCAGGGGTGTGATTTGGAATGAATGAGATTTTACATATGGTTATCCCTTTGGATCAGGGAGCCTCAGGCATAGTGTGGTTTTCTCTTGTCCTAGATGCACAAATGTGAAATGTCAGATATAAATTAGAATTTTTTGTAGGTATTATCACCTGTTGGTGAGTTACACAACTGCGGATTTTCCACTACATGGACTGATTTTTATCCACTGGATGTAAACAATGAATGACAGCAAACGAGATCTAGAAAACCGTGAGAAATTTATGCAGAGAGTATATTGGAAAATTGTAGAATTTTATATTATATACGGTAATCAAAAACATTACTTTGATTAAACTGGACAACCCCTTTAAAGGGAAACTGTGCGGTCGATTTGGGACAATAAACCAGTCACAGGTTCTTATAGACGAGGGGGGAGTTTAGTGTCCCAAATCACCATGTTTTAAAACCATCCGTTTCCGCATTTAAAATACATTTAAAAAACATAAACAAAACCTTTAGGCTGAGGCCCCACATTGCGGAAACGCATCTAAATTGGTTTCAGATTTTGTTGTGGTTTTTTCAGCCAAAGCCAAGAATGGTTACAAAAGGAATGGGAATTATATAGGAAGTTATTATACTTCTACCTTCTACTTAATCCTCTCCTGGATTTGGCTCAAAAAACCGCAGCAAAATCTGAAACCAAACAAGCTGCGTTTCCGCAATGTGGGGCCTCAGCCTTATACTTACCAAGAGATGAGTCTGATGCGTCTTATTGGACTCATTTCTGGTGCTCCCACTGCCTGCGTTGTTCTTCAGTGAAGCTGAGGACGTACACCCCGACTTCACTATGCAAGTGCTACAGGTACAGGGCATGCGCACGAAGCCAAGGTGAAGAACTGCGATGGTGAAGGGAGTAGAAAGCTTTTTTATTGCAGGCACAGATGGTTTTATTATTTTCTTTAAGTAAGTAAAACACAAGTTCATTATGAAGTTTTCCTTATTACTAGCTACATGGTTTTGTTGGTAGCCACACAGTGATTGATTCTGGTTGATATATATGGTATATCTTCAGACTGTTAAGTTTACATCCACCTTTTAGTTAGCTTACTCTGTGCCAGAATTTTTTGAAAATATTTTGGTGCATTTAAGCCACTCCCTCTCTTTCTGACAATACACACCCACATGTCTAACATGTCAAAAAATTGTAGCACAAACTAGATGTGGGATACAGTCTTGTGAATTGTCTTAGGGGGAGTATCCTGGCTGGAAAATCAAGTCCATAAACTGAATGGATTTTCCAACCCGAACCAGTCTGGAGTCCTTGCATCATAGTAATGTATGACACTATGAGTCGTTGCCTCCATGCGGCTCTACTGTCTGTACTATATACAGTATGGGACAGTAAAACAGGGGAGTAACTTGAGGGTGTGCAGAGGGTGTAGTCACATCGGGACCCAGGAGTCTTTGGGTCCCATAAGCACTGGCATCAATATTGAGATTGCGGCTTCCATTTGGCCCATAAGCCAAGGAGACCCACAGATTACCCTAACCACACTAAGGTGGATTAAACTCCTTAGCACCCGTAACCATCACTATCAAGAATTCGCAGTAGCAATGAGGTAGGGGGCCCCGGACAAAAGATTGTACCAGGGCCCACAAGACTTTAGCACGGCGCAAGTGTGATCCTAACCTAAGTGGTCATTCACACAACTGTATGGCATCTGGGAAAACACTGTCTGTGTGTGCCATATTTCCAAGACTCAACCATATGCATAGATCTCGTGATTCAGTGAGTGCCTGAATGGACTGATCACTACTGTACTGAACAGAAAGCATTGTGCTTATACTGACTATAATGCAGCGAGTTCTATGCACACGGCTGAGTTCATGCTGGGGAATATAACCTACACAGAGGCCGCGTTTCATAGACGAAACACAGTCCGAGGCATGGCCACTAAGAATTGAAAGCATCTGCCACACTTTAGATTCTCATTGACATCTTTGCAGTATATAGTATATCTAGTCAAGAACTAAATATATTTCAGAATTAGTGGAGACATTACCCTGGATTGATCTGAACAATGTTTATCTAAAATACATAGAATTTCAATTTATTGCCCATTTAATTGCTCTTCATGATATGGGTAAATGACTACACCCGTGAGATATGACTATGCACATAAATAGACTTTCACCACTGTAATAATACTGTGATAATGTCTACAGATTGGCTGTAACTTCTCACCTTGTTTATGTTTTTCTGGTGTCTTGTAAACACAGTTAAAAAACACATCTATGGGCCATTTTCGGGATGGCTCGGAGTGGCGAATGACTCCGGGCCCTTGACCTTCATCTAACTTACCCCCTTTGGATTCCTGGCGTGAGATGCAGCTCCGTCACTTCTTGCATTCTCTCCTGGCCCCTTCTGAGTTTCGGTCTTAACCTACACCTTTGGATAGGATATGTGTGGGGATGGCCCCCTTCGCCACTCCCTTTCATTCATTTACAGGCTCTTGCTAGATCCCCTTGAGGAGTTTGTGCCACCTTTCATGCTGAAATGGAAGGCTGACTTATCCCCCTCTCTCTCCCAGGACCAGTGGAGGGGTATTTTTCACCTCTCGCACGAAACCTGTCAGCTCCCGCTACCAGTAGGCCAGCTATAAGATTCTGTCTCGTTGGTACAGGGTCCCCATGAAGCTACACAGGTTCTTCCCACAGGTTTCCCCAATGCGCTGGAGATGTGGGCAGACGGAGGGGGACATGCTCCATGTCTTCTGGTCCTGTCTGGCATTGTCCTTGTTTTGGGATGGTGTTAAACGGATCATTTTGCAATTAACTGACACTTTTCATTTCTTGGGCCCGGCGTTGTTTCTCCTTAATGACTATAAGTCATTGGTAAAAGTTTACAAGCGCTCCCTGCTCCGATTTTTGGTCCTCGCTGCCCATGCCTGCATTCTGCTCTTCTGAAGGCGAGTTGAACCCCCTCCTCTGTCCCTCTGGATTTTGAAGGTCAATGAGATCATGTGTATGGAGAATCTCAGCTCTTTCCTGCATGGCACGACTGAAGCCAACACTAAGACCTGGTTTTATTGGCTTGATTTCCAACACTCCGGGGAGTATCCAATGCTCCTGGGCTCTGGACCTCCCTCCTAGTCCTGTGAGAGGTGCTCTGCTCGTGGTTGTGGCGAGGGGGTGCACTCTTGCTCCCACTGTTTTGTTGTCTTCTGTTCTCTTGTATCGGACTTCTGCCCTCCCCCCCCCCCCCTTTTTTATTTTATTTTCCTCTCTCTCCCTCTCCTCCAGGTGTCTCACAATGTACTGTTTGTACTTGTGTTTTTCCTTTCATGTTTCTTTGTGTTATTGGCCTAGTTCAGGCCTTGTTATTCTTACAACTTGCAATAAAACTTTGAATTGAAAAAAAAAAAAAAACGCATCTAAGGGTCTGTTCACACGGAAGAATTTGGAATTGATTTTGAGGTGGATTCCATCTGAAAGTCAGCTCCAAATTCCGCCTGAAATCAGCCTTTATTTATTTCAATGGGAGGGAGACGTTGCTGTTTTTTTCAGATAGTGGAAAAAATAAGCGCGATGTTTGGTCTTCAGGCTGATTCCACCAGATAAACAAACAATAGTGTGGGTAACTCACAAAGTAGGGCTAAAAACTACAAAACTTTATTCATTACAAAAGTTAGAAATAAACGAGGAAGCTCTCAATAGAGAAATATAACATACAACAATGACATAGATTAAATGAAAGCACCCTGGTATAAGCTCTATATGTATATGAGGTAAGTATATAGCAGCTAAGTATCTAGATTCAATCCTACCTACTATGTTAGTGCTCTAAACACTAGTTACTCATTTAGGAATCCTATTGGGTACTAGTAATTCACACCCCCTCGTTGGATCCCATAAGAATATTTCTGCATTACTAAATGATTTCTTCACGCCTTAGATATCTGGAGCAACAGTAGCTGACTTGTTATAACTGGAACCACAAGCACCGTGACCTATAGAGATAAAGGAAATCGCTATTGTAACTAATTGTATCTCCACAGCGTTCCTATTAACCATCTAGGAGTACGGCTCGCTACCATAGCTTTTCATCATCTCGGAAGTATTCATATAATTCCACCCAACGCGTTTTATTGCTGACTTAGGGATTCATTAGAGGTTCAGTGTTATTAGCTAGGTATTTCTTACTATCTAAACAAGCTGATTCCAATAAGATTCTATCTCAAATATTACTTTTCCTGTGAGAGTTACATGTTTCACCCGCTACCCCCTCTATTGGCAAATGAACAGCCATGAGTCGAAGCGGAACAGCAATCCTATTTAATACAAAGAGACCGCCCACCAAAGCTGGAGCGCGGCCAATCACAAGTGCCAAACATACAACGCCCATTTACTCATTTCTATGCAGCCACTGCGCAGGATTCCACCAGTTATGCTAAAGCAGAAAAATTCAGCTTCTACAAATTTCGTCTTGTGAACTGGGTTCCACACCAGCACCGTGTGTCTGCATTCGCTTTCATCCATCATGTTTGCTTATTTTTTGGATGGAAGAAAAAGTTGTGTGTGCAGACTGATGTCCCCAATTCTGTGCTGGATTTTCAAACATTGCATGCATTTCATGAAGGCAACGGCTGCCCCTGTGGTGTGGCCAAGAAACTGTGTGACCGAACTCTTAGGCTGATCACAAATGGACAGAAAGTATTAAGCATGTCATAGGGCCCCATAATGCACCATTACAATGTCCAAGTTTCCATTGTGACGTCATTGTGCCCCACTGTGATATCACCATGCCCCACTCTGGAAACAAGAAGAGCAGATTTGATCCCTAGTTTATTAACATTATTTGCCTGAATAAGGGGGCCCTGGAAACATGTAGCTAGTTTGTTTTATACTTCCTAATAAACTATTGTATTAAGTTGGGGAGCAGCACTACAGACTTGTGTCTTCCATTTCAACTATGACCCATTCTTGACGTCACAGTATACACACTATATGTCCCATTGTCACCATGTCACATCCCAACTGCACCTAAACCAGCTTGAGTTGGTGGCGGCGGTGAAGGTGGTAAATGGTTCAAATGTGCTGTCCTTAGTACAATGCATATGTATCTGGAAATGCTGAAAATAAGTCCCAAACTCGTCTTTGACAGGTTGACACTAAGTTCGCATTAGCATTGGCTCACCTTAGTTCTGGTCTACTGAAAGCCCAGAATTACGGAGAAGTGGCCTGCTAAATATTGGTTACATACGGAATCCAATGGACCCCATTGACTGTAATTGGGTCTGTTGGGTTTTAATACCTACTAGTAGCTGATAAAAAAGATGTGTGCAGGACTTTTTCGTTTGCCAATTTCAGGCAGACATTGCAACAGAGAATCCTACAAAAACTCTGACGCAAATGTGAACCATGTGAATGGTCCTAAACTTGAAAGTCTTATTTTTTTATCGAAACAGAGCCCGGACCAGATAATGATATTACCAAGTAATGTAAACCCTGTGGCATATGGTCATGCTAATGGTTTAATGATCTTCAACCTGGTGACCAGTTGCGAGAAGTTGGGTGAATTGATTCATTTTAGTATCTGTTGGTATCTCACAAACCTAGTCTAAAGACTCCTGTACACAATGATATACCACCCAGTTGTACAGAGCCATAATATGGTGCCCAACTTAATGTATTGGCCTTTACTATATCTCTGAATATTATTCAGATGAATCAAAAAAATTGAAAAAAAAAAAAATGATGTGGTCCATCCGATTCCCTAGTGTGGAGGTATTCTCTCCAAAGAGTATCGCTTCTGGAGGCGAATATCCTCATGCATAGGGCACCTGATAAAGCATTGTTCAGAAGTGCATGGAGGCCTTTATTGGCTCAGTGCATATGACCATTGGTTGTGTGTGTATTGACTAGGAAAACCAATGGCTACAGGGGGGCCAGCTTGGTGAAGGTTGGCACAGCACACTAATGGAGGAAGAAGTAGCGGAGCGGTTGGAGACCGACATGCCTGCCAGATGTGAGGTGTCATAGTTAATATGGCTCCACCACTATGAAGCTTTTGATTAATTTTTGCCATATTATTATTGTGTTTGTTGTTAGACCTAGGGGAGATATAACGTGTGCACTTTATACAGAATCCTATAAAATCTCATCCTCTGCAGTGTAATATCTGGTTGCTGTGGTTTTTCTGTCTGACCTTACTTAGCCATTAAAGTTATTTAAAGGGACATTTGTTTTGTGTCCTTGTCCTATACAGTACTTTACTTGGGTAGGATTCTAAGATATCTATTTTTTTTATATGTTTTCTATGCTTATACAAGGTTTTCATGACTATAGACTTTTATTATGGTTACCTTAAAAAGACTCATTGAAGGGGTTATCTAGAATTTGGGCAGACAGGGTGAGTGCTAAGCAAAAAAAAAAAAAAAGACATACCTATCCCTGGAGCTCCATTTCCAGTTGTGGTCCCATTTCTGTGGCGTGCTGGTGCTTGCCGAACCGGAAACGGAAAGGCTCACATGACCAAACGGTGGCCTCAGTGGTGGATGGAGTTGACTGCTGATGTCACTCACTTACATTATTGGTGCATTTACCAGTGACCCCCTGAGGCCACTTACTGGTCTCAGCATTCAATTGAGCCTCACAGATTCTGGAGCGATGAGCCAAGGCATGTGAGGAAAAGCGGTCTTGAACTGGACAGGGGAGCATTGTGCATATGTATGTATGTCTTTTTCTTTGTTTTACACCCACCCCTAGCTGTAGTGGGGGTGTTTCTTGTTTTTGTTTATTATTTTTCCTGTGGTTCTCCCACATGTTTCCCTATAGGTCCAGCTGGGGTTGTAAAACCCACAACAATAGACTGTAGTACAGTGCAAGTAACTTTGCACTATGGGTTTTAGTCGCAGGATATGATGAGAATACTTGAAATTTGACAACCCTCAGCATTACTACCGAAGATCGCAACAGATAAACCACTGTCGATTTCTCGAGTCACATACTCTGTGAATACAGATTGAAGCGAAACTTTCAGTGACATTCTCAGGTCACATAATCTATACCAGTCAAGGACATCTATAATTACTTTATAGCCGTCATAGGCCCATTTAGATTAGAACAGTCTTGAAAGTACTTTCAATGACTGAGCGTAACCTGAACCACTTGATCTAGTCCAGCCAATGACAGCCAATGAGAGCCTAAGTCTGTCTAGTTTACATTAAATTATGCTCAATCTTTGAAAATCAATCAGTGGCCAAGAGTTACTCCTGGGCATTTATGGACCTGTGGTACAGTATTTTACCACATGTTGTGTGGAAGTTAGCTCAGTAGAAGCAGTGGTGCGGACCCAAACAGTCAAGACAGGGACACAAAATGTGCAGCAAACTGGTTTATTTAGAAAAAAAAACAGAAAAATAAATAAACCTTGACTTCAGGCACAAAATGAGCAAAACAAAATACAGCCTTAACTTCAGGCAAAAACAAAATAAAAACCTGCTCGTCTGAGCAACTAAATGAACAGAATTGATAATCTAACTATACGTGTGGTTTACTTCCAGCCATACGAACAAAACAGAAGTAATATAGTATCACAGGACTCAGGGTTACAGGACAGAACCTCACACCTCCTTTCACCTCATGGAACTGCACTGAAATACTGCAGCCATTTTCTGGCCCAGTAATGAGCCAAGGATCTACACCTGGGCTGAGGCCTACTCCAGATCTGCCCTGGACCACACATATGTCAGAAACCTGGGCCTGATATATCTGGACTCCAGCACTCTGCCTGTTGCCTTCTCACAACGTGTAAAGCATCTAAAAGTAACTTTTGGTCATTGACCTACTTTCAATGACCATGAGTATCCTGGACCTGAGACTCTCCGCTTACAGCTGTCATTGGTTGGTTTAGATCATGTGGTTTAGATTATTTTCAATCATTGAAAGTAGGTCGGTGACTCAGGGTTACTAGTTATATTTGGGCATTTTGAGCAGTTGGTGTGGAATGAATCCCAAAAGTTTCAGATCTGCCAAAATTCTAAATTTTTGGGAAACTTGTGACTCGATTTGTATCGACTTACTCATTCCTACTGCTGATAAATTTTAAAGTTAAGTAAATTCATTTTTTACAATATTTGGTGGTTATATGGAACAATTTTTAGGGGACAAGAAAACCCTATCATTTTGCCAACTCAGTTGGAAATCCATTGATTTAATTAATTTAATTATACCCTTAGCTTTAAGTTTGATGTTTGCTCCTTTTCTTACAGTTGGATATTTTTCTATGTCTTTGTTCTGTACCGTTTTTTGGATAAAAAGAAAGTGTTGTTAAGATTAGGTAGTAAAAATGTGACTGTAAATTCATCTAGGGAAAGAATGACGTGCGCTAGGAATAGACAGTGGGCTGAATTCAGTGCACTGTTAGCTTTCCCGGTATGTGCCTCAGTGGTAGAGATATCGGTGGCATTAATTTCGGCACTAATATCTCCCCACTGTTAGAAAGGTGTTCGTCGCAGCCTACCATCATCGGTGTGAGGAATGTCCTTCTGGCAGCGGGGAGATATCGGTGCCGAAATTAATGTCACTGACATTTCTACCACTGGGGCACATACTGGGAAAGCTGACAGTGCCATGAATTCAGAACACTGTCAGCTTTATAGTAGGCTATAAAACCACACATTCATGAGGACATGAAAGGTCCTCTTTAACCAATTGGAGAAGTTCTGGTTAATTCTGGTACATCTGTACATAATAAAACAAAACAAAACTATTATACAAAAGTCATGCACTGACCAGTCTTGTTTTGTCTCCGCAGGTGGAGTGTCAGATCACATAAATGATTTAATAGGCTGGAAGACACACATGGAGGTCGGTGAACTGTTTTGTATTTTGAATACTGGATATATATATATATATATATATATATATATATAGATCAGCAGAGTGAACATATGTGTAATTGTGCGTGCCGGGGCCACTATAGGTCATAATATTGTGTGCAGGGGTCACTATGGGGCATTATACTGTGTGCAGGGGTCACTATGGGGCATAATAGTGTGTGCAGGGGACACTACAGTTCAGCCAAGTATGCATGAATTTTCTCAGGGAAAAGGAGAGTAAGAAGCTGGCAGTCCTCGGGAGAGATAAGCCACTGCCAGAGATGACTGATTATCGGGCTTGTAGAAATTCAATATGCTTGATCCTTCTTTTCCCTGACATCATTTTCAGGGACAGTTGAGACACCCTATATACCCCATAACTCTTGGGTTTTCCAGGACTTCTCTAATGATAACCTATTCATAGCAATGGTTAACTCTTGGAAAACTCCTTTCGGCTAAGGCCCCACAGAACGTCCTGTAGCAAAAAAGCACAGCAATTAAACCATGGTGGCAACACATCGCGGTTCTTCCCGCAGTACTTTAAACAGAAATTTTGCAGAGTTTTCCTCAGCGGACTCTCTGTTACAGTTATACCTATGGGGAAACCGCAGGCGTTTCTGTTGGTATAATTGACATGCTGAGTAACCCCAGCAGCTAACGGGCCATATTTAATTGCCAATCCTCGCAGGGATCGGTAAGTGAGGCCGTGGGTCCATGAACCCCTCAAACACTGCTTTCATTATATTCTGGAGTCTTTTCAGACCCTAGAACATAATGATTGTTTGGCCAGGGGAGGTGAGAAAACACAAAAATCACTGTTACTTACCTCTCCTGCGCTCCAGCAGGCTTTGGGCCTGTCTGGTAACGTTACAGACATCACGTGGCCCAGCCCAGCATCATTATGCTGGCCTGGGTCAGGTGATGTCTGGTCCAACATTGAAGAGATATGCGGGGAGTGCACTGGATCCAAGGAGAGGTGAGTAACATTGTTTAAGTTTGTATCCTTGTCTGGGTCTCCGATCATTGTACTCTGGGGTCTGAAAAGACCCCAGAGTATAATAATTGTTCATGGGTGGTCCACAATGGGGCATAGAAGTGTGTGCAGGGGCCACTATGGGGCATCATACTGTGTGCAGGAATTCGGTTTGTGCGGGGGGAGGGTCAAGGAACTGGGGGGCCCCCCATGTCAAATGTTCACCTTGGGGTCCCACCATTCCTATTTATGCCACTGCACTGCACCATGTGATATCCATTACATGGTTCACCAAACTTGGCTGCTTCAAATGGCACAGGACTTGTAAATGTGTGACCCCTTTGTATCCAGTAAACCTTTTAGTATACAAATACATATTTTTCAGACTCATGTATTTCTGACTCTTTCTGACATCTGGATTTAGATAAAACAGGCAGACCTTTTGGAACAAATGAACTCCCACATGAGAATTCTCCTGGATAAAGCGGTAACGTTAGGTGCTGATTCCTACCCAAAGGAGGATAAGACTGTAACTTCTGACATACAAAAGAGGTAAGTTGAAATGGGGTGCAAAAATAATTACTTTTTTTGTAATTGGTAGCGAATCTCTATTAGCCTGGTTGACAACTACGTGCCTTTCATTCACGGCTGAAGCATGGGCCACGGATCCATGGAGCCATGGGACGGGGAGCCATGGAAGCACGGATGCAAAATAGGACCTGTTCCATATTTTGTGGCCTGGTCTTTCGGTCCGCACACGGGACCGTGTAATTCAGTCATGTGCATGGGCCCATAGAAATGATAAACCCAGATAGCACATTCACCTTTCATGTCCGGGTATCTCCTAAGGATATATTCTCCTCAAAATCAGCTCCAAATTCTACATTTTTGTCCACCTCACAATCTGCTCCAAATGCGTCTGGTATCTGCCTCCCATTGTTTTCAGTGAGAGGCAGATGGTGGACGCTATTTTTTTTTTTCCAAAGAACCCTAAATAAGAGCGCCCTGTATGATATTGTTGCGGATTCTCCAGTGCATGGTACCACTAAGTAGCCCTATCTTTTCTGAGGCTAATCAGTGAGTAAACCCATGGCAGACCCTTGGAAACTGGAGAGCGTGCAGCGTGAGAAAGCAACACACAACCTCTCCCACAAGTCATGGGCACAACAGAGTTCCGTCTATAAGGAATTTTGCAATCCATTTCCTAAAAGAATTACTGACCTGCACCTGTTGAAGCAACATCAGCATTCATAAAACACAGTATACAACAAGTCTAGAACTCTATGGAGGGGAAGGTGGGAAGAGGGGTAAGTGAGAAGCATGGAGAAACAAACATGTACAGTAAGCGATCTATTTCACCTGAGCTTTATTCACAATAATAATGCTCACTTCTGCTAAAACCAGGTGAAAATTTATTACAAAAATTGATATAAAAAAGAATTGTTCATATTTCCTGCAGCAGCTTGTTTCTCTGTGCTGGTTTCTTCCTCACTGGGCTAATCCTTTTCTACGCCCCTTCCCATCGGCCTCAATGGAATCTGTTCTGTGAGTCAGCCAAAAGTGTGTTCATGATGAAGACTGATCTCTCAGCGAAATGAGCAATTTAAGAGGAGAGGAACTGATAAGAGATAGGAGACTTTCTCTCTGATAATATATACTACAGAGCATCTCATATTCACCCGAACTATTCACTGATGCAAAAACAAAATTGAAATGGCAGTAACTCTTAACTCCCAGGGTTACAGAGAGGACATTTTGGACAGCGTTGTAGAAAACAGGCATTAGGACAACTCTCTCACTCTGTGTTTCTCTGAATCTTTCTATCGGTCTCTCTTTCTCTGTCTCTCACACACTGTCTTTCTCTATCTTTCTTGGTGTCACGATTGTGTCAATGTCCGACAACCGTGATACTGAATGGTGCTAGCACTACTAGGGAAACGGGGTAGGTAAGCTGTCCCTAGTGCTACGATGGCTGGCTAGGCCCTGCCTGAGGGTGTTGGTCAGCTGAACCCGAGCTAAGCTCAGCCCCGACAACTACTGGCTCTCTAAACGCTAAGACCTAACAAACAGGTAGGATGAGAGCTGAAAGAGGCTTGGGACTGGGAAACTAAAGGCGGTCACTCCTAGCGAAAGGATTAGTGCAGCTGCAAACAGCACAAGCTAGGATGGGACGTGTTGGAGAACTAACAGGTGCAGCACAACCATAAACACACAACAGGAATTGAGGAGAGGAAAAGTGGAGTAGTGAGGAAAGGGTATCACAGGACAGGAGCAAAACAAGCCTGAAACCCAAAACAGAAACTCACTAATACCAAACAGTGACAGGCAGCCAGAAATGCAGGACAGGGGTTGAGTAGGAATATTTAAGGGTAAAACAGACTCTCACACAGAACAAACTCACACCGCGTCCAATACAGCTCCAGAAACCGCACAGCTCCAACTAAACTCTCCTACTAGACTGGTCCAAGAATCCTAGCTGGCAACCACGAAAACTGGCGAGGACTGAAGGCAGCAGTCAGCCTAATACAGAATCCGTAAAGACCTGACGACAATTACACACATCTGAAGCTCGCATCTACTGAGATACAAAGCAAGCTCAAGTAGACTGTGGCAGATACCCAATCACTATCCTAACAGCTTAGTGGCACAGAGAACCGACCACCGAACCACAGGACATCGGCTCAAATCCCCAAACACCACCAAAAACACTCAGCCACATTATAAATAACTGATCCGGACACTTGGTTCTTTACTTTTTTCCCTCTTTCTTTCTGTATCACTGTATCTGTAGCTCTTATTTCGCTCATGTATCAGGTCTTCAGTATATAGTTTGTAGACAAGTAGCAAATGTAGGTTTAGTGATTTTTTTTTCTACTATTTTCTTTACATTCCAGACCCCATGAGGCAGTAACGGAAAGGAAGAAAATTTTCCTTCATCGGGCATCACTGCTGGAGTAAGTGTCATTCGTATGTCACAGCTTTCCAATAGGTTTACCTCCTGCTATTAGTCTTTCCTCCATATCATGTAGGAGGAGGAGATCAGGAGACAAAAGCTGCAGCCCCATAATATCAAAATAATAGCTACCTATCTACAGACTTCTGTATGGCAAGGTTTAATATAGGGAGGTATTTATCCCTTATGTCTGTATTTGGAGGCGGTTACATTTTTATTGTGCGAGAGTTACACCATCTCCACTATTTGCCAGTGGCTTGTAATTCTCTCTCAGTCATTGCATGTATCTAATATGATGTTTCATGGCGTATTATTCACAGTGACTTGATGGAGGTAGAACATCTTCGTACCATCTACCACATGTTTGTGGCTGTGCTCTGTGTTTTTGTGACCAGCAAAGTCGCTGTGGATACTATTGAGCAAGGCCGGTAAGTGAACATTGTCAATATATTCTAAGCTCCCATCCACACTTTTTTCTAAGCATCTACTTATATCAGCATAGCTTTGTGCTGTATTGCATTGTGGGAGATGCACTGTTTGGGTCTAGTTAATGTTAGTTTCTGCTCCAAAAATATATTGGGCTATATGACATTAAAATCTACTAGATTTCCTAAGTTACTGGCCATGACAATAACAACAAGTCAAACACCCATAAGCTCGGGTATGTTTGGACAAGAGCACTTGTGCCATCTTATGTCTTCTTTGCTTTTATAAGTTCTTCATTGATATTCTATATGCCTGTGTTCTCACAGTCCTTTTCTTTCTGCAGGATAGTTCTGGACATTGATCTTCTGCTTTATACATTTGGGCAGTTTGGGACTGTGATTTGGTCATGGATCTGCATGTTTCTATACACACTCTTGGTGCCATATAAAATGTTGTCTTTCTGGGGCTCTTTGTACCCAAAATCAAGACACAAGCTCCTGCTATCTGGCTGTGTTGGGTTGTTCCTGCTTGTGGGCCACACGTGTGTACTTGGCGTTTTCCCCATCTATGTGGTCAATCATTACCGGCTGCCTCCGGCATCAAGCTTCATTGTCCTCCTGGAACATGTAAGTTTTTAGTAAGTGCCGTAGAGTCTCTATCTGCCCTAGAGTCTCTATGTACATTCAGAATGCCACAGACCCAAGAAAATGACACAAAGAAATAGTGTTATATTAACTCAGGGAGGCACGGTTTCAGAGATCTTAGGCATGGTAGTTACTATTTATAACAAAGAGCAATGAGTAGCAGAGTTCACAAACCCGTTGCAGATGCTGTGGGGAAGGTAACTCTGTAGCAGCAATGGTGCGGACCCAACCAGTCAGAGACAGGAACACAATCTCTGGTGCAAACGGGTTTATTTGGAAAAACAGCAAAATAAATAACCCTTCATTTCAGGTACAGAATAAGCAAAATAAAATACAGCCTTAAAGAGGACCTTTCATCAAATCGGGCACATGCAGTTTTATATACTGCTGGAAAGCTGACAGTGCGCTGAATTCAGCGCACTATCGGCTTTCCCGATCTGTGCCCCGGGTATAGCGCTATCGGTCCCGGTACCGTAGCGCTTTAGTGTCAGAAGGGCGTTTCTGACTGTTAGCCAGGGACGCCCTTCTGCCTCGCGGCGCCTATCGCGCTGTACTGTGGAGCGGGGAGGAACGCCCCCTCCCTCTGCTCACAGTGCTCGTCCATAGACGAGTATTATAAGGAGAGGGAGGGGGGAGTTCCTCCCCGCTCCACAGTACAGCGCGATAGGCGCCGCGAGGCAGAAGGGCGTCCCTGGCTAACAGTCAGAAACGCCCTTCTGACACTAAAGCGCTACGGTCCCGGGACTGATAGCGCTTTACACCGGGCACGGATCGGGAAAGCCGACAGTGCGCTGAATTCAGTGCACTGTCAGCTTTCCAGAAGTATATAAAACTGCATGTGCCCGATTTGATGAAAGGTCCTCTTTAACTTCAGGCAAAAATGTCAAACAAAACCCTGCTTGTCTGAGCACTAACTAAACAGTAAAAAAATTTAAATATACATGTGGGTCACTACCAACCACACAAACAAACAAAATAGCACAGTACAGTGTCACCAGACTTTCAGTATTTCAGGACAGACCCAGGTGCCTCCTCTCGCTTCCAGGATCTGCCCTGAACTGCAAGCTCTGCAGCCTTTTATGGGCCAGTAACAAGCCAAGGACCCACACCTGGGCTGAGGCCTACTCAAGACCCGCATTGGACCGTAAATATGTCATAAACCTGGAGGAGACATAACGGAACTCCAGCACTCTACTTGTCACCTTCTCACAATGCTCAGAATAACTCAGTATCTTAAGCAAGGCCAATCTGCCTCCTTAGGAGCAATGTAGATATGATCCACAAAGTCTTCTTGGGTCACTTCTACTTACACCTACCTCTATTTCCAGGACTTGCATACTTCCCTTATTCCACCTGTGTAAGGACAAGTTCACACAGTTTTTTGCAGGTGGATTTTTGAGGCAAAATTCACCTCAAAATCTACATCCCAACTCTCCCATTAATTTCAACGGGAGTCTGATAATTTTTTTTTTCTTTAGCTGATTTTTTTTTTTTCAGCTAGAGGAAAAAAAATTAGTCCTGATTCCCATTGGAATGAATGGGTGGCGAATTTTGAGGTGGATTCTAAAGTGGTCATGCTCATTCATCAGTCTGATTCACCTCGCAAATCTGCCTGAAGACACTCCCTCCTCCCGACTAGGCCCATTCATTGGGGCTAATCTGGAGTGGAGTGCGCGACTGGATGCTGGTGCAGTGCATCGGCATCCAGTCGAGGCTATCTGTTTTTTGGTCCAGAACCTGAAGCGGCCTCTGCCTCAGTTTCCAGACCAAAAAGCCCTGTGTGCACTCAGCCTAAAAGGCCAGTCTTTATAACGTTCCCCAGTTTTACTGATGTCCATATTTCCTTAAAAGGAAAGCATCACCAATATTTTAAATTTATTTATTAAAACCAAATGTATTATTTTTACTAATCTGTTTTAATTTCTGAAATTTAGATTTTTATTCTATTTTCTGATTATAGCCTGAGCTTCTTCTCTGCTCTGTTAATAGCATTTAGTGATTTGTTTTACGGAATAGTCATAGCCATAGGCAGCAATAGTCTAGTGAGACAACTCACTGAAGTCTATGATCCTCAAAAAATTAGAGGCAATACTATTAGTTATAGATCAGATGAAGTTGTCGCCTGCACACAGGGTAAAAAGTTCAGTATAATACAACTGATGCAATGTTTTTCTTGTATCATTTTATAGGTTCGCTTCATAATGAAGAGTTATTCTTTTCTAAGAGAGACCGCGCCAATAGTGCTACATGGTGATAGTAAAGGTAATGTCATACAGGCCATTATCTTCAGTTTGTCCACAATAAAATGACATATCCTCAGTAATGAAGCCTAGCGCACGTATATATTGTAATATCCATACTGGCTAATCCCAGTCTCACAATTGGTGGGAGAAGTAGACTGGCCTATATCTAAAACAACTAGAGACAAACTTGTCCCACTTCCACAATTGCTGTGATTCAGATACATTTTAAATGAAATCCTTGCCATATAATGTTCCTGCCATGTAAAGTCTATGACTGAATATTGGAATCTCACAGTTTTTTAGGACCCTACAGTCAGTGGCGTAACTAGGAATGGCGGGGCCCCGTGGCAAACTTTTGACATGGCCCCCCCCCTCGACCGACCCCCTCCTCTGCATTCCTGCGCGCTCTATTATGTCCCTTAGTGGCCCCTGCACACAGTATTATGTCCCACTGTGGACACCCATAAACAGTTATTATACTCTGGGGTCTTTACAGACCCCAGAGTATAATAATCGGAGACCCGGGAGAATAAAAACATAAAAAACCCACTGTTGCTTACCTGTCCCTCGGCTCCTATGCTGCTGGCCGCCGCTCTCGTCCTTCATTAATGACGTTGGACGTCACATGACCTGGGACGCAGGCCGGGATCATGTGACGTCAGACAACTACCGTAGGCCTGAGGCCTGCACGGATCATGGAGAGGTAAGTAACACTGTTTTTTACGTTCCCTTACCTCTCCTGGGCCTCCGATCATTATACTCGGGGTCTGAAAAGACCACCGAGTATAATGATAGTCTTTGTGGGGCCCGCGTTGTCACTTACCGATCCCGGCCCAGCCAGGATTGGTAAGTAAATAGGGCCCGTTACCGGCTGAAGTAACTTCAGCCGGTAACAGCCTATTAAAAAAACAAAAACAAAACGCAGCAGTAGCGGCTGTCACCAGGCCCCCTAATGTCCCGGGCCCTGTGGCAGCTGCCTCTGAGGTAGTTACGCCCCTGCCTACAGTGGTTTGTTATAGAGAAAGATCAGAGGTTGTTCTTTTCTCTGCCTCTGCACAAACTGTTATAGACTTTTACTATAGGTGTATATTGCGGTATAAGGAAAGTATTAAGAAGCATATAATTATTCATGTGAAATTGCTTCCAGGACCGGCCTCTTTAAACTATATAAGTGCAAACAAGTTAATACATGCAGTGCCGTGCGAAAGTATTCGGCCCCCTTGAACTTTTCAACCTTTTGCCACATTTCAGGCTTCAAACATAAAGATATCAAATTTTAATTTTTGGGGGAAGAATCAACAACAAGTGGGACACAATTGTGAAGTTGAGCAAAATTTATTAGATATTTTAAACTTTTTTAACAAATAAAAAACTGAAAAGTGGGGCGTGCAAAATTATTCAGCCCCTTTACTTTCAGTGCAGCAAACTCACTCGGTTCAGTTCAGTGAGGATCTCGGAATGATCCAATGTTGTCCTAAATGACTGATGATGATAAATAGAATCCGCCTGTGTGTAACCAAGTCTCCGTATAAATGCACCTGCTCTGTGATAGGCTCAGGGTTCTGTTTAAAGCGCAGAGAGCATCATGAAGACCAAGGAACACACCAGGCAGGTCCCAGATACTGTTGTGGAGAAGTTTAAAGCCAGATTTGGATACAAAAAGATTTCCCAAGCTTTAAACATCCCAAGGAGCACTGTGCAAGTAATCATATTGAAATAGAAGGAGAATCTACCAAGACCTGGCTGTCCCTCTAAACTTTCATCTCAAACAAGGAGAAGACTGATCAGAGATGCAGCCAAGAGGCCCATGATCACTCTGGATGAACTGCAGAGATCTACAGCTGAGGTGGGAGAGTCTGTCCATAGGACAACAATCAGTCGTACACTGCACAAATCTGGTCTTTATGGAAGAGTGGCAAGAAGAAAGCCATTTCTCAAAGATATCCATAAAAAGTCTTGTTTAAAGTTTGCCACAAGCCACCTGGGAGACATCAAACATGTGGAAGAAGGTGCTCTGGTCAGATGAAACCAAAATACAACTTTTTGGCCACAATGCAAAACGATATGTTTGGCGTAAAAGCAACACAGCTCATCACCCTGAACATACCATCCCCACTGTCATACATGGTGGTGGCAGCATCATGGTTTGGGCCTGCTTTTCTTCAGCAGAGATTAGGGAAGATGGTTAAAATTGATGGGAAGATGGATGGAGCCAAATACAGGACCATTCTGGAAGAAAACCTACTGGAGTCTGCAAAAGACCTGAGACTGGGACGGAGATTTATCTTCCATCAAGACAATGATCCAAAACATAAAGCCAAATCTACAATGTAATGGTTCACAAATAAACGTATCCAGGTGTTAGAATGGCCAAGTCACAGTCCAGACCTGAATCCAATCGAGAATCTGTGGAAAGAGCTGAAAGCTGCTGTTCACAAACGCTCTCCATCCAACCTCACTGAGCTCCAGCTGTTTTGCAAGGAAGAATGGGCAAGAACTTCAGTCTCTCCATGTGCAAAACTGATAGAGACATACCCCGAGCGACATGCAGCTGTAATCGCAGCAAATGGTGGCGCTACAAAGTATTAACGCAAGGGGGTCGAATAATATTGTACTCCTCACTTTTCAGTTTTTTATATATTTGTTAAAATAAAAATATTAAATTATCCAATAAATTTTGTTCCACTTCACAATTGTGTCCCACTTGTTGTTGATTCTTCCCCAAAAAATTAAAATTTGATATCTTTATATTTGAAGCCTGAAATGTGGCAAAAGGTTGAAAAGTTCAAGGCAGTCACATATGCTTTTGTGGTTTATTGATTTTCTTTACTTTGCAGAGAAGAAGGTCCAGATTCCTGCACATTCCCATTATCTTTATTTTCTCTTCTGTCCAACAATGGTTTACAGAGACAGCTACCCCAGGTAACTCCCAAGACAAGAGGTCATGTACAGTTTTGTATAACTCTTATAGCTGCACTACACTTCAGTCATAAGAATATTTTTTGCTTACCTATGAATCCATGGGAGTAAGGGCTCGTTCACATCTGCGCCCGGGAGTCCGTTCTACAGGTTTCCGTTTCCTGCACAAAACTGAGCAGGAGACGGAAACCTGCAGGCATCTTTCAAACCCATTCATTTGAATGGGTTTGAAAAGTGTCCTGCCGTGAGCGCCGGTGAGCGTTTTATGCTGTCCGCGGCAAAACCGTTTTTTTAAAATCGGACACAGAGTCGGACATGCAGTACTCTGTGTCTGCTTTAAAAAACCCGGTTTCGCCGTGGAGAGCATAAAATGCTCACCGGCGCTCACGGCCGGACTCGGCATGACAGGTTTCCGTCTTCCGTCACAGAACGGAAACCCGAACGCTAGTGTGAACCCAGCGTCACAAATACAGTGGAAGCAATGTACCCTGATCCGTCAAAGCTATGTTTGTAGTTAGTTTATTCAAGACAAGCAGACAGAATTTAGTCTGAAATTTTTATGCTGAGGTCTAAAAGGCAGGGACATAGCTCTAGGGGGTGCAGAGGTATCAATCACTATTGAACCCTGAAATTTCTGGGAGCCCAAAGGCTTCTTTACAACATAAAGGTCCTTATAATGTATTTTGCAATGGGGCCCTGGAGATTCAGGTTACACCTCAGTTTTTATTGAAATTTAAAATGTAACATGTAAAGAAATCATAACTGAGAAACAGTGCTGAATTGGCAAACCGATGAGCGGGCGAAAAACTGCAGTGACAAACATCATGTGAGTACAACAGAGAAGTGCCCAAAAGGAAAACTCCTATAGCACCCGCACATGATATGTAGTAAATGGGATGTTGACAATGAATGGACAGCAAAATCAGAAGACCATGCTGAAGGTCAGGCAAAAAAAGCACACATAAGGGTAAGTTCACACAGAGTTTTTTGGCCAGGGTTTTGAGGCCGTATCCGCCTCAAAACCCTGACTAAAAAGATGGCTCCCATTGAAATCAAAAGGAGCCGCTCAGGTCTTTTTTCCAGGAGCCGTTTCTTCTGGTGTTCATTCGAGGTGCTCATTCAGTCGCCTTGTGATTCGGCCTGAAGACACTCCCTCCTCCAGATTTAGGCCCATTCATTGGCCTAATCCGGAGCGGAGTGCGCGGCTGGATGCTGGTGCAGTGCACCGGCTTTCAGTCACGGCTACCCGGTTTTTGGATCGGAACCTGAGGCGGCCTCCGCCTCAGGTTCCGATCCAAAAAACCCCGTGTGAACCTACCCTAACTGTGAAGCAACCAACACCTGAGGCCTCACTAAACCAATCAAAAAAGAGCATATCATGGGGGATAACAGATGGGTAAAAGGACAACACAGGGGTTGGGAAACACAGGGAACATTAGGAAGGAGGAAAAGGGAAGGATAGGACAATGGTGAGTAACACAGTAAGAGAGAGGGATTCAATCAGACTAGCAGAGCTCATAAGAAGAGTTTGGAAAACTCTGCAGACTCCTGAAACACCACTCATGGTTACCAAAGGGCATCAAACCTGGAGGAGTCAGCAGAGTCCTCTGCAACCAAGGTCTCTATTCTTCATATGTGAAGAAACTCCTGAAGCTATTCCATCAAAGAAGGATCAATGGTACTACGCAAGTGGCCGCCCTTGCAGGTGTGAGGAAGTGACGCAGGAGGTTCCTCTTCACTTTGGAGTTTTTATCTGGGATAAGTGAGATGCTACTACTCTGCAGTGTAGTAAGGCTAGATGACAGCAGCAGAAGAAGGAAGGCGAGGAGCTGGTTGTATTCCAAACAAGGAAAGGGGAGATCAGGACTGGACACACACATCTGCTTGAGGGAGGGAAAGGGGTACGGACCCAGCAACTCTGCCCAGTGTAACATTAACACAATAAACACAACAGAGACATCGGCAAAGCGAACATCCTGTGGGCACATAGGGTTATGGAAAAGTGGGCTCAGGGGTCCCAGAATTATGGCCATGCCAATATTCTAATAAAGGGGATAGAGGCCCTGCTGCAGATTTTGCATTGGGGACAAGAAGTTTTGTTATGCTGCTGATATGTCCCTTCTTCCTATTTCAAGAAGTCTACTCATGGTCCTTCCAGTAAATCAGCACATGCATAGAAACCACATTAATGTTTGTGGCTGTAGCCATGGCAAAAAGATAACATATAGAAATACACTGATGTATGTCTGGTGGTCTCTTGCAGGGAAGGGGTTAAGCAGTGAAAAGGTTAATGTCAGTATAACAGGTGGTCTAGGGCAGTGAGTGGGTTCATTCCAGTATTTCTAGTAGTCTGTGTTAGTGAATTGCGCTATTGTAATGAATTACTGGTGGCCTAGTTCAGTGAAAAAGTTGGTTGATATGAGTATTCCTGGTGGGGCAGTGGAGGGGTTAGTGCATCATTCCTAGGATCCAGTGGTTACTCACCTCTGCAAGCTTCAGCTTTTGTTTTGGCAGGAACTTCATCTTTCCTTCCCTGCACTGATCATATTGATACTTGCAGGAAGGGGATAAAGAGAACTATGTAGCTGTAAGTGTATGGCTGCATAGTTCTCTGTGTGATCAGGCAAAGCATTTCAGCAGTGTTAGGGCTAGTTCACACGGGGGCAATGAGGCGCATTTTGGCAGCGGATTTCGCCTCAAAATCTGCCTCCATACAATGGTGGTCTATGGAGACCGCTAGCTTTTGCTTTTCTGCTAGCAGTTTTTTGCTGCTAGCAGAAAAAAGAAGCGACATGACTTTTCTTCAGGCAGATTCCGCCTGAGGAAAGCAATAGAAGTGAATGGGAGGTGAAAAACGCGTCGCGTTTTTGGCCCGTTTTTTTGCAAAAAACACGGCCAAAAACGTGACGTGTTTTTTAATGATCCATTCACTTTAGGGGAGGGGAAAATCGCCTGCCATTTTCTGAAGCGGTTTTTACCAAAAACTGCTCCAGAAAACGCTCCAAAAAACGCATCAAGGTCCAAAAACCGCTTCCTAATTAGGAAGCGTTTTTTTACGGACCAAATGAAGCCACACATAAATAACGTGTGAACTAGCCCTAAAGCTTAATCAGCAATAGTGTGGCATGGGAATTGTGGACCCTCCTGACTGAGTGATTGCGACTCAACTGTGACCTCTGGCACTTTATAGAAGACTTATACATAGGTGCAAAAATTATTATTTAGTTATCTTATCACATGAATTCTTATCAATGCCAGTAAACATTCAGGGATAAAAATGTACAAAGTTTTTTCTCTCCGGTTCCTAAATATTAAGACCTGAGTGACATTCATATGTTTTTGCCTCACAGAACACCATACATCAGGTGGAAATTTGTGGCTAAGAACTTTGCCCAGGTAAGGTGTGGGTTAAGACAGGCCATAAACAGGTTCTCCTTCACTCCAGTTATGATATCTAGCAATGGGGATGCTGATGGCATAGGGGTATACTGAAGTCTTTAGGTAGATATATTTGTAATGCTAATAGTGCTAACAGTTTTCCCTATAGAAAATCACTACTACTATGGAAAATATTGTGTATGTGCATTGTTGTTTCTGTATTTTCTTGTAGGTCACCAAATACTACGGGTGTAGGCTATTTGGAAGCTAAGCCAAGGGCTCATAAGAACCTGTGGTTGATTTAGTGCCATCAATGACAGGATTCCTTTAATAAATTATGACCAAGAAGAATAAATTCTATTCCATTGCAGCAAATATTTATAGTAATCTGGAAAATCCCTTTTAACCCTTCCTGGTCAGTGCCATATTATTATATTGCGCTAAGTTGGTAGTTAACACAGAAACTGGGTCTTCTACAGCTAGCATCAAGCTCTCAATGCCGTAGTTTGAGAATTCTGAATTTGTCCAATTAACCCTTTAGATACTGTGGCAGCCATGTATCCCTAACATTAGCCTCCAGGCTGCTATGTAAAGACAGGACTAGAGATGAGCGAACAGTGTTCTATCGAACACATGTTCGATCGGATATCAGGGTGTTCGCCATGTTCGAATCGAATCGAACACCGCGTGGTAAAGTGCGCCAAAATTCGATTCCCCTCCCACCTTCCCTGGCGCCTTTTTTGCACCAATAACAGCGCAGGGGAGGTGGGACAGGAACTACGACACCGGGGGCATTGAAAAAAATTGGAAAAAGTCATTGGCTGCCGAAATCAGGTGACCTCCATTTTAGACGAATAGTGGATTTCAAATCCGGGTCATATGAGAATGTGAACTTTGTGACTATGAGACAGGGATAGCTGTACAGGCAGGGATAGCTAGGGATAACCTTTATTTAGGGGGGAATGTTATTAAAAATAACTTTTTGGGGCTCTATCGGGTGTGTAATTATGATTTTTGTGAGATAAACTTTTTCCCATAGGGATGCATTGGCCAGCGCTGATTGGCCGAATTCCGTACTCTGGCCAATCAGTGCTGGCCAATGCATTCTATTAGCTTGATGAAGCAGAGTGTGCACAAGGGTTCAAGCGCACCCTCGGCTCTGATGTAGCACATGTAGGAATTCGGCCAATCAGTGCTGGCTCTGCTGGAGGAGGCGGAGTCTAAGATCGCTCCACACCAGTCTCCATTCAGGTCCGACCTTAGACTCCGCCTCCTCCAGCAGAGCCAGCGCTGATTGGCCGAATTCCGTACTCTGGCCAATCAGCACTGGCTAATGCATTGTATTGGCGTGATGAAGCAGTGCTGAATGTGTGTGCTTAGCACACACATTCAGCTCTACTTCATCGGGCTAATAGAATGCATTGGCCAATCAGCGCTGGCCAATGCATTCTATTAGCGTGAACTGAGTTTGCACAGGGGTTCTAGTGCACCCTCGGCTCTGCTACATCAGATTGCTACATCTGATGTAGCAGTGCCGAGTGTGCATCAGATGTGTAGTTGAGCAAAACTGACTCAGCACTGCTAAGTCTCTGCATTCGCATAGGAATGCATTGGCCAGCCTTCGGGCCAATCAGCGCTGGCTCTGCCGGAGGAGGCGGAGTCTAAGGTCGGACCTGAATGGAGACTGGTGTGGAGCGATCTTAGACTCTGCCTCCTCCAGCAGAGCCAGCGCTGATTGGTCGAGTTCCGTACTCTGGCCAATCAGCACTGGCCAATGCATTTCTATGAGGAAAAGTTAGCTTGCGAAAATCGCAAACTGACAGGGATTTCCATGAAATAAAGTGACTTTTATGCCCCCAGACATGCTTCCCCTTCTGTCCCAGTGTCATTCCAGGGTGTTGGTATCATTTCCTGGGGTGTCATAGTGGACTGGGTGACCCTCCAGACACGAATTTGGGTTTCCCCCTTAACGAGTTTATGTTCCCCATAGACTATAATGGGGTTCGAAACCCATTCGAACACTCGAACAGTGAGCGGCTGTTCGAATCGAATTTCGAACCTCGAACATTTTAGTGTTCGCTCATCTCTAGACAGGACCTAGTAGGCATATAGAAGAATGTACAGTATAATGCAGTACAGAAGTACAGTAAGTCATATGTATGAAGGGTACCATTGAAAATTCAAAAATCAAGCCCTCACATAAGCCTATAAAAAAAGCAGTATATGGTATCCTGTAGTATTTTTATATACAGTATGTATGTATATATATATATATATATATATATATATATATATACATATATATATACAAAAAAGCATGCGGCACACCAAAATTGTGAAAAAAGTGAAGGAGGTTTATCGCCTCATACTGTGACTTTTCGGCTCCAAGAGCCTGTTTCAAGCGTTACAACAGTGATAGTATGCACTATATATATATATATATATATATATATATATATATATATACAGTCCTATGAAAAAGTTTGGGCACCCCTATTAATCTTAATCATTTTTAGTTCTAAATATTTTGGTGTTTGCAGCAGCCATTTCAGTTTGATATATCTAATAACTGATGGACACAGTAATATTTCAGGATTGAAATGAGGTTTATTGTACTAACAGAAAATGTGCAATATGCATTAAACCAAAATTTGACCGGTGCAAAAGTATGGGCACCTCAACAGAAAAGTGACATTAATATTTAGTAGATCCTCCTTTTGCAAAGATAACAGCCTCTAGTCGCTTCCTGTAGCTTTTAATCAGTTCCTGGATCCTGGATAAAGGTATTTTGGACAAACAATTCAAGTTCAGTTAAGTTAGATGGTCGCCGAGCATGGACAGCCCGCTTCAAATCATCCCACAGATGTTCAATGATATTCAGGTCTGGGGACTGGGATGGCCATTCCAGAACATTGTAATTGTTCCTCTGCATGAATGCCTGAGGATTTGGAGCGGTGCTTTGGATCATTGTCTTGCTGAAATATCCATCCCCGGCGTAACTTCAACTTCGTCACTGATTCTTGAACATTATTCTCAAGAATCTGCTGATACTGAGTGGAATCCATGCGACTCTCAACTTTAACAAGATTCCCGATGTCGGCATTGGCCACACAGCCCCAAAGCATGATGGAACCTCCACCAAATTTTACAGTGGGTAGCATGTGTTTTTCTTGGAATGCTGTTTCTTTTTGGACGCCATGCATAACGCCTTTTTTTATAACCAAACAACTCAATTTTTGTTTCCAAAATGAAGCTGCCTTGTCCAAATGTGCTTTTTCATACCTCAGGCAACTCTATTTGTGGCGTACGTGCAGAAACGGCTTCTTTCTCATCACTCTCCCATACAGCTTCTATTTGTGCAAAGTGCGCTGTATAGTTGACCGATGCACAGTGACACCATCTGCAGCAAGATGATGCTGCAGCTCTTTGGAGGTGGTCTGTGGATTGTCCTTGACTGTTCTCACCATTCTTCTTCTCTGCCTTTCTGATATTTTTCTTGGCCTGCCACTTCTGGGCTTAACAAGAACTGTCCCTGTGGTCTTCCATTTCCTTACTATGTTCCTCACAGTGGAAACTGACAGGTTAAATCTCTGAGACAACGTTTTGTATCCTTCCCCTGAACAACTATGTTGAACAATCTTTGTTTTCAGATCATTTGAGAGCGGGCTGTCCATGTTCGGCGACCATCAAACTTAACTGAACTTGAATTGTTTTGTAGAAAGAAATGGTCCAAAATACCTTCATCCAGGATCCAGGAACTGATTAAAAGCTACAGGAAGCGACTAGAGGCTGTTATCTTTGCAAAAGGAGGATGTACTAAATATTAATGTCACTTTTCTGTTGAGGTGCCCATATTTTTGCACCGGTCAAATTTTGGTTTAATGCATATTGCGCATTTTCTGTTAGTACAATAAACCTCATTTCAATCCTGAAATATTACTGTGTCCATCAGTTATTAGATATATCAAACTGAAATGGCTGTTGCAAACACCAAAATATTTAGAACTAAAAATGATTAAGATTAATAGGGGTGCCCAAACTTTTTCATAGGACTGTATATATATATATATATATATATATATATATATATATATAAAATGTGTGAGCAAAATTTATCAACAATCAATTAATTAGCATAGCCATGTGTCGTGTCAATAATATCAAAGTGAAAAAACACAATATATTGTTGTACCCTCCTTCCAGGTATTCTATGTTGTGTCTCAAATTACAATGATCAAAAAAAATCATTATATGCAGAAAATGTTGTAACCTGAGGCCCTTGCAACTTGATGGGCCACTGTATTAGGATTAAAAGCATCTATGGTGTGAAATATAGCCTGATTTATTTTTTATTTATTTTTTTTTGCTCCATGTCAATAGTTCCTTGGTTGTATAGTTTTTCTTAACTTCATCTGGGTTACCCTGTGTATACCAGTATTCCAGAACATGAGCCAGCAGCCATTCAGTACAAAGACTTTGGTGCTTTCCATCTTCCATGCTACACTACCTGGTAAGACTAATGAACTACATTACACGCCGCGCTATTTAGCGGTGGCGTTGCCCGGCGCTACGCGGCGTTAACGCGGCGCTATGTGCAAAAAACACACAAAAAACGGCTGGCGTTACTCTGTGTGAATACAGCCTTAAAGTGTTTTATGGCAGAAATCAGAAAGAGTGGCACTTTTTCTGGAAGAACTTTTTTGTGACATCACCTTTAAGCATTTGGTTTCCCGCTAAGGGTTCTATTACACGTGCTGTTTTTTTATACACTATAGCGAGTTCTGTTACAACAAAATGAGTAATAGCACCCTAAAGGCTAACACCCCACACACTGCATACTGCATAACTGCCAGCAGCTAGCTTGCTACGAAGCACGGGAATGCAAAGAAATCTTATCCATACACTGCCAAAACAAACCCATAGGGCTGTCTGTTTTCAACAAACAGCATGTCAATTATTGCTGCATGTTCACCCTTGGGTGGCTGATCGGGTATGACATTAAAGGGATTCTACCATTAAAAAACTATTTTTTCTAGGTAACACGTCGGAATAGCCTTTAGAAAGGCTATTCGTATCCTACCTTTGGAAGTGATCTCCACCGCGCCATTCATTCGAAATACCGGTTTGTACCGGTATGCTAATTGGTTCTCTCGCAGCGATGGGGGCGTCCCCCAGCGCAGAAAATGCGATGGGGGCGTCCCCATTGCTGCTCGAAAACCAACTCCAGCGCCGCCTCTGTCTTCTTCTGCATCCTCCCTTTCCTTCTTCGGCTTGACGTCGGACGCCTGCGCAGTACGCTCTGTTCAGCGAACTTCGCCGAACGTACTGCGCATGCCCGTGGCCATAGTGCCGACACCGCAAGTTCGTCCAACAGCGCGTACTGCGCAGGCGTCCGCCGTCCAGCCGAAGAAGGAAGGGGAGGATGCAGAAGAAGACAGAGTCGGTTTTCGAGCAGCAACGGGGATGCCCCCATCGCATCTCCTGCGCTGGAGCCCACCCCCATCGCTGCGAGAGAACTAATTAGCATACCGGTACAAACCGGTATTTCGAGCGAACGGCGCGGCGGAGATCACTTCCAAAAGTAGGAGACGAATAGCCTTTCTAAAGGCTATTCCGACGTGTTACCTAGAAAAAATAGTTTTTTAATGGTAGAATCCCTTTAAAAGTTATGTTCTAGTCATTCACTCTCAATATACTGTATGTTTAGTTGGCCAGGCCAGCTACTTGTACATTGGAAACAGGCAAATCCAGCCTACAGCTATGGGCATCGGAGCTAGGGTGGACTGACACGTATTTTCAGAAGAAATCTAATTTTCAAATCTCACGTGTATACAGATTGATACCACTATGTATGACTGAAAAGAAGTCCAGTGTCAAGAGGTCACGAAAAGTACATTGGTATCATTAACATGGCAGATTAGCGTCTATAGGTGCACTCCTTCTATTTAATATATAAATGAAGGACCTCTACTCTACCTACCCCGGCACTTTATGTAAGAATACATATCTATAGGGCAGGTATCAATGTACCATTAATCTTATGTAAGGCTAAGTTCATAGAGCAGAAAAGAAAGAGGAATTTGAAGCGGACATTCATCTTCGATACCTCTTCATCTTCTGCCCCCTGACTACCACTGTCAGAATGCCAAAGCAGGCTGGGCCTAGTCAGCTATCATGAGCCAAAGACTCAGCAACTGAATCAGCCATGGAATTTGCGGCAAGGCGCTTTTTGAACGTTCTTTTCCGATCTCTGCCTCTAAAATTTGTATAAGCAGTCTGTTGGCTTCACATTGTGATTTTTATCTTCCTTCTATTTCTCAGGTACATTTGTGCTGCTAATCTCATTCTATGCATTTCTGCACTGCTGGATGAACGCATTTGCTGAGATGCTCCGCTTTGCAGATCGCATGTTCTATAAGGTGACTATACCTCTTCTCACACAATGCTTGTATGCCTTCTATTGCTATATAATAAAGATGCTGTTTTTTTTTCACAATAGGACTGGTGGAACTCCACATCCTTCTCTAACTACTACCGCACATGGAACATAATCATCCATGACTGGTTGGTTTATTACATCTACCAGGATGTGCTATGGGTGAGGAGTCACAGGGTTATTGGGAAAGCCTAGAGATGTCCGCCTGTTCTCCGCAAGTGAAATCTTTTTTTATTTTTCAGTTGTTCAAGAAACGTTTTCGCGCTGGAGTGATGTTGGGCATCTTCCTCTTGTCCGCCATTGTACATGAATACGCTTTAACCATGGCCCTCGGTTTCTTTTACCCAGTCATGTTCTGCCTTTTTGCTTTTTTCGGAGGTATATATGACCATGTTTTATTCCATGTTTTTTTTCATAATGTCATGTGACAGTAGCCTGCATAAAGAAAGTGGGCCATTACATTGGTGGATTTGCTACCTGTTACAGAAGGGTCAGGTGGTTGTTTACGACTATAGGTTTCCTCTGATGCTAGGTTCACACTAGCGTTGGGGTTTCCATTCTTCAGGTTTGCTTGGGGATATGAAAAACGGAAGCCCAATTTGCTTAAAAAGGGGTTAGCTGCAGAAACCTGTGGACTATATAGACTATAATGGAGTCCACCAGGTTTCCGCCTGACAAATGTGGAGAGAAAAGTTTTGCTTGCAAGACTTTTTTCTCTTTGCATTTTTCAAGCGGAATGGGGGATGTATTCCTGAACATGTGTGGACAGCTTTATGCCTGACTAGTTTACAGTGTTGTGGGCGACTTGCAGAGTTTATACACTATGTATCTGTGTAGTAAGGCCTCTTTTGTACTTTGTGTGTCTTTCAGTCATACTTAATTTCATGATAAATGACAAACGGACCAACCCGATGTGGAACGTGATGGTGTGGGCCTTCCTCTTCATTGGCCAGGGAATCCAGCTGTGCCTATACTGTCAGGAGTGGTACGCTCGCATCCACTGCCCCCTCACAGAGGTAAATCCGGATTATTGAGTTAAATACAGTTAAAGGGGTTGGCCACTTTCAGATCAATATTGACAAACAAATGTACAATAAATAGATATACAATTTTCCAATATACTTTCTGTATCAATTCCTCACAGTTTTCTAGATCTCTGCTTGCTGTCATTCATTCTGTTACTTCTAGAGGATAAAAGTCTGACCATGGTCATGTGATTTACGGTCCATGGTCATGTGATGAGGATACAGGTGCACAGCTGATTAGTCACAGCACAGTAATCAGAGATCTGCCTGGTAATCAGCTGTGCCACCTGTGTGCTCATCACATGACCATGGACCGTAAATCACATGACCATGGTCAGACTTTTATCCTCTAGAAGTAACAGAATGAATGACAGCAAGCAGAGATCTAGAAAACTGTGAGGAATAGATAGAGAAAGTATATCGGAAAATTGTATATCTTTTTATTGTACATTTGTTTGTCAATATTGATCTGAAAGTGGCCATCCCCTTTAAGGGTCTAATAGATGACCTTTTCTATATACTTCTAATAAAATATTCTTACTGACTGGCCCATTCTGGGTGGTATCCAGGCTTAGATGCACAGACCCATGTTCCTTATCTCCAGGAGGAATGTCACAGGACACGGTATTCTATGACATGTGTAGTGTAAAACCTAATACCCCTTCCCTGATCCCATACAGTTTCTGTTCTCCCTGTTCTACGCCTTGATATAACATTTGACTTCTGCTGCCAGCTCCAGTGGTCTTTTGTTCTGTCGCGATGTGCCATTTCTGGGTCAGGAAGAACAGAGACTAGTGGAAAGAAGCATTGACACAAGAGCAGCAGGGAATTGGTAAGGTGAATATTACTCATTTTACCATTGTAAGGGCGGGTTCACATCTGCGCCCCGGTCTCTGCTTTCAGGTTTCTGTCTTCTGCCCAAGTAACTGGACAGGAGATGGAAACCAGCGGTCACCTTTCAAACCCATACATTTGAATGGGTTTGCAAAGTGTCCGCCTGTGAGCATTTTGTGGTCTCCGTGGTCTGCGAAACTATTTTTTTTTAACCAGACACAAAGTCGGACATGCAGGACTTTGTGTCCGGTTAAAATAAACAGTTTTGCAGCGGAGACCACAAAACGCTCACAGGCGCTCACGGGCGGACACTGTCTGCCGGGTTTCCGTTTCCTGTCGGCAGAAGTCAGAAACATGAAAGCAGAGACCGGGGTGCAGATGTGAACCCTCCCTAAGCTGTTTAAAAAATACATGTCATTGGACAGCCCCTTTAAAGAGCTTGTCCTATAAACCACATATCTGGACACTTAAACCACTGGGTAAGTGGCCGGTGACCTTATATCATCTCTGCAGCAACCACTACGAGGGCAAAGTAACAGTCCATGCCAGTCACTCATTGGTAGTGCAATGACCATGTAATGGAGGGACAGGTCGAGTCTGCCACAGTTTAATGTTCTACCTCATACATATCCATCCGTATGTGCAAATGTCCTAATGGTTCATATAGACAGAGGTCACCTTTTCTGAGATAAATCCAGTAATATTTACTATGAATACATATCTAGAATTTGCAACAACTTATCTTTCTTACAGAAAACCTTCTGGGGACTGATCACACCTCGCTCATGGTCCTGTCGCTCGTGACTGGAGAGACCTTAGAAGCTGCTGAGAATGACCTGATGTGCAATATATTTCTATCTCCAAACATCTGTGGATTGTAAAGGCCGCGGCATGTTTTAATAACCTGTATTTCCCGATATAGGAAACTTCTACTCAAATATTAGATCTGAAAGGATCTATAAGGCGACATTACATTAGTATTCATCTTATTGAATTTTGAGAAGCTAAATTACAATAATGAAGAATATGACATCAATTATGAAGTGGTTTCAGATGTAACCTAGCAGACTGATATATACATCCAATGTGTATCCAGCTTATCTCACTGTACGGATCTTTACTTACTACTATACACATTTTAATACAATAATCTCCTTGGAAATAGTGATCGTGAACACAAAAGTGAACTAATACACCGAAAGTACATTAAAGGGGTATTCCCATGTACATAATCATATCTATATTTGTAGATAATTAAAAGTTAAACATTTTTGCAAATATAAGTAATTAAAAATTCTGCAAAGTTTTAAAGATTTTCTCTAACTTTCTTAGTGGTGACAGTCTGTTATCTTGATCGGTTGCCAATGGATGCGACCACTAATGCAGAAACTTTCTATGGTCTGGGACTTGTCAGGAACCCAGCTATGATTTTCTTATTGTAGCCGGGTTATCAGGCAGGGACACTACATGTATCAGAAGATATCCCGGCCACAATAAAGAAATCATGGCTAATTTTCTGACCTTAGAAAGTTCCTGAATTCATGGTCGTATCCACTGACAACCGATCAAGACAACAGACTGTGACCACAAGATATTTAGAGAAAATATTTAAAACTCTGCAAAATGTTTCATTACTTATATTTGCAAAAATGTTTCACTTTTAATTACCTACAAATTAAAAAACTATGTACATGGGAATACCTCTTTAAAGAACTAAAAGTGCAGTTCTTGTTCATGAGCTGTCTGTGGTATTTTCCTTTGTACCCCAACTCTAGGCATGTGGCTAAACAGCAAAACCTGTGGAAATAATACAGGTACAACTGAGCTCCTCATCTTTCATGTGGCAATCCATCATCCAAAAATGGAAAAAGTATTCTACATCTGCAAACCTACCAAGACATGCCCGTCCACCTGAACTAGCAGATCGAGCAAGGAGAGTATTGGTCAGAGAAGAAGCCAAGTGGCCCATGGTGACCCTGGAGGAGCTGCAGAAATCCACAGCTCCGGTGGGAGAATCTGTCCACAGGACAACTATAAGCCATGGACTCCACAAATCTGGCTTCTACAGAAGGTGCTCTGGTCAGATGAAACTATAGTTGGACTTTTTGACTCAAATTCAAAGCGCTATGTATGGCGGAAAAGTAACACTGCTCATCCCCCTGAGCACCCCATCCCCACTATAAAACATGGCAGTGGCAGCATCATGCCTTGGGGAGGCTTTTCTTCAGCCAAGCCTAGTCAGAGCTGATGGGAAGATGAATCCTGGAAGAAAACCTGATGGAGGCTGCAAAAGACTTGAGATTGGGAAGGAGATTCACCTTCCAGCAAGAGATTGACCCTAAGCATACAGCCAGAGCTACAGTAAAATGGTTTATATCAAAGAATAGTCATGTGTTAGAATGCTCCAGTCAATATCCAGATCGAAATCTCATTGCGCATCTGCAGCAAGACGTGAAAATTGCTGTTCACAGACGTCTCCATCCAATCTGGCTGAGCTTGAGCTATTTTGCTAAATCTCAGTCTCTAAATGCACAAAGCTGGTACAGACATACCCCAAAAGACTCGCAGCTGCAATTGTAGCAAAATGCCCCTTGTAAGGGCTATTACATTGGTCTAGAGAGAAGCCAGCTATATAGGTGGCATAAGAAAGAGTTAATTTGTATACTTTTCTCCAAGCAGCATTGTGTAAAGCTGTCTGTGCACATGAGATATATAAAAAGAGGAGCAACATGATGGAGGTGCATTAGGAGCAGTCGCAGGAGTCTTAAGGGGCCATAGATGTTGCCTTACAATATAAGACAATTAGTTCTATGAATAATACATTACAGAATGGGAGGGGTCTGGTACAGATTTTGCACTGGGGTCCTCTGGTGTGTGTGAATATATATATATATATATATATATATATATATATATATACACATATAATCAATGTATTTACATAGACTTGTGGAAGGGAAATGTAGTAAAATTTGCTGAGAATGTTATGCCTTTGGCAGTCATACACCAGATTAACAGGAGATGCTACTAACATTAGCTTGCTTCATCTACTAGTGATCTGCAGATAAATATATCATGTATGGCCAACTTTAACGGGGTTGGCCGGGGACCTAAATTTATGTTTCATTTATCAAGCAGATTTTTTTTTTTTTAAATGTAGATTGTGAGCCCCACATGGAGCTCACAATGTACATTTTTTCCCTATCATTATGTCTTTTTGGAATATGGGATGGAAATCCATGCAAACACGGAGAGAACATACAAACTCCTTGCAGATAGTTTTTTGCCCTTGGTGGGAGTTGAACACCAGGACTCCAGTGCTGCAAGGCTGCAGTGCTAACCACTGAGCCTCCGTGTGGCCCCTTGAGCAGATTTTTTTATCATGGACCCAGGGGTTTCAGACTGGTTCCAACCCCTGGATCATGGGATTGGAACCAGCCCCAATAGCACAGGTAAGTTACCAGCGGTATCAGGAGAGGAAAGAGATGGAAGTGGAGGATGGCATTTTAAAAACTTACAAGAATACTGTACATGTATGCATACTTATATATATACAAGAATATTACTTCAACTTACTTCGTCATATGATTAGAAAGGGGCCATATTACAAGTAGAGGCGCTAAAGTGATAGATCAGGGACACTTGTATACTACTAAGAAGGTTACAGGAGACATATCTAACTGTCCACAGGTAGAAGAAGATTGCCCTAAAATTAAGCATTCCTATAAGCAGATGTATAATATGGAATTGCTCTCTATGTAGGGCAGCGGTCCTCAAACTATGGCCCGCGGGCCACATGCGGCCCGCCAAGGACATTTATCCGGCCCGCCGCATGTGACCCGCGCTGTCGCCTGGATCGCTCACTAACGGGGAATTTGATTCCCCGTTAGTGAGCGGATCGCTGCTTTCAGTTGTATGTGCATTTGCATATACAAGTGAAAGCTGTCACGGGCCGCCCGACCGCGGCCTACACTGATGGCAGAGAGTGACCTCTGCCCCCGACGCAGGCGCGATGACGTCATCGCTCCTGCAGTCTGAAGGAGGAGGACGCACCACGGCGGCTCTTCATGGGTAAGTATGACAGTGTGGGTGTGATTGTACAGATGAGCATATAATATAGTGGAGGGAGGGTACTGATGAGGGGGGAGGGTACTCCCCCCACTGTATTATATGCTCATCAGTACCGCCCCCTGCATTATATGCTCATCAGTACCCTCCCCCCCCTGTATTATATGCTGATGAGAATATAATACAGTGGGGGGAGGTTACTGATGAGCATAAAATACAGTGGGGGGAGGGTACTGAGGAGTATATAATACAGGGAAGGAGGGGGTACTGATGAGCATATAATACAGTGGGGGGAGGATACTGATGAGCATATAATACGGGGGGGGGGGGGGTACCGATGAGCATATAATACGGGGGGGGGGGGGTACTGATGAGCATATGATACAGTGGGGGGAGGGTACTGATGAGCATATGATACAGTGGGGGGAGGGTACTGATGAGCATATAATACGGGAGGGTACTGATGAGCATATAATACAGTGAGGGGAGGGTACTGTTGAGCATATAATACAGTGGGGGGAGGGTACTAAGGAGCATATAATACAGTGAGAGGAGGGTACTGATGAGCATATAATATAGTGGGGGGGGGGGGGTACTGAGGAGTATATAATACAGTGGGGTGGGGGGATACCGATGAGCATATAATACAGTAGGGGGGGGGGGTTTACTGAGGAATATATAATACATTGGGGGGTACTGAGGAGTATACAATACAGTGGGGGGGGGGGGTACTGAGGAGCATATAATACTGTGGGGTGGGGGCATACTGAGGAGCAGGGGTGAACCTAGCCTTTTTGCCACGTGAGGCAAAATATTTCGGCCCTCCAGTGTTTTGCGGGACAGTGAACTGGCCCCGTGTTTGAAAAGTTTGAGGACCCCTGATGTAGGGTGTATCTTATTTTCTTTGTAACGGCATTGAATGTTCATTTCCATAAATAAGGGCAGTTATCATATGCAACATGTCGTAAGTTTCCCCGCAGACAAACATATATATGTAAGATAACTATCCATGTACAATTGTTTATTTGTATATTTGGATCAGGAAGGCATCTCATATCTTGCATAAATGACTTCATTCTGGAGTACAACATGTTCTGTATTCCCCCTCGTCCATGTCCTATGGAGCCAGACCTACATTCCCAGGCAGAAAAATGTGTTCTTGAATCACTGCAATGATCTTTCTGGGAAAAAAGTTAAATTCCTTTTATGTACTTGAACGTTTTCCACATAAAAGCTTACAAAATAAAACTTAATCTCAGGCCTATGACAACAAACAAATGGATGTGACATCTCTTCAAGTGGTGCCAAATAGGAGATGGAGCTAAATAAGACCACGCGCTCGGTCATGTCATAGGACTTCTAGGAGGGCCAAGACATAGGTCAGGGCTCACATGGCCATCCTGCTCCATTTACTATCAATCATAATAAAGCCATATACAGTAGGTATACACAAATGGTGCCAAGTGTCCATTGATGTAGTATATAATGAAGTCCTTCTAATACCGTGATACAATCAGTATATAATTCATGTGATGTGTTCTCATGGCAACATCTGTAACAAAAAACAAACTGATAACCATGTCCATATACAGTCCTATGAAAAAGTTTGGGCACCCCTATTAATCTTAATCATTTTTAGTTCTAAATATTTTGGTGTTTGCAACAGCCATTTCAGTTTGATCTATCTAATAACTGATGGACACAGTAATATTTCAGGATTGAAATGAGGTTTATTGTACTAACAGAAAATGCGCAATATGCATTAACCCCTTAAGGACCCGGCCATTTTTTGGTTTCGCATTTTCGTTTTTCCCTCCTCACATTTCAAGAGCCATAACTTTTTCATTTTTCAGTTCACAGAGTCACATGATAGCTTATTGTTTGCGGGACAAATTGTACTTTGTAATGGCATCATTCAATATGCTGTGCAATGTACTGGGAAGCTGGAAAAAAATTCAGAATGAGGTGCAATTGGAGAAAAAATGCATTTGCGCCATTTTCTTATGGGTTTAATTTTTACAGCGTTCACTGTTTGGTACAAATGACATGTTACCTGTGTTCTACGTGTCAGTACGAACGCGGTGATACCAAATTTATATAGTATTTGAAATGTTTTGATACTTTTAAAAAAATGATAAACTTTGCAAAATAGAAAAAAAAATTTGTGTCATCATGTTCTAACACCTGTAACTTTTTCATATTTCCATGTATGGAGCTGGTTGTGGTGTCTTTTTATGCGGGACAAGATGACGTTTCTATTGATACCATTTGGGGAAAGATCTGATGGTTTGATCACTTTTTATTCAATTTTTTATAGGAGGCAAAGTGTTGAAAAAAACGCTTTTTGGCGGTTTTTATTTTTTTTTGCCGCTACGCCGTTCGCAGTACGGGATAAATGTTTTAATATTCTAATAGTTCTGGCATTTTGGAGCGCGGGGATACCTAATATGTTTATGTTTAATGTTCTTTAATTACTTTTATAGCTAATCTAGGGAAAGGGGGGTGATTTGAACTTTTATATTTTTTTTATTTTTTTAATACTTTTAAAAACTTTTTTTTTTCTTCTGTTACATTTATGATCAGACCCCTTAGGTACCTTGAAACCTAGGGAGTCTGATCGCTCATACTATTCACTGCAATACTACAGTACTGCAGTGAATAGCAGAATCCCAGCACTTCTATTAGACGATGCCTCTGGCATCGTCTAATAGATCTAGTGCAGAGACAGGCCTGGAAGCCTTCAATAGGCTTCCGGGTGTCATAGCAACCGATCACCGCCCTCTTGTGACGTTCAGGAGGGCGGCGATCGGCGAAACATGGCGGCGCCCATGCCGCTGGCGCCGTTTACACACTGCGGTCACGTTTGACCGCAGTGTGTAAAGGGTTAACAGCAGCGATCGGCTCGGGCACTGACCGCTGCTGTTATTGGCAGGTCCTGGCTGTATGATACAGCCGGCATCTGCCGTGTATGGAGCGAGCTCAGCGTGTGAGCTCGCTCCATACATCCCCATGCGACCCATGACGTACAGTTACATCAAGGGTCGCTAAGGGGTTAAACCAAAATTTGACCGGTGCAAAAGTATGGGCATCTCAACAGAAAAGTGACATTAATATTTAGTAGATCCTCCTTTTGCAGAGATAACAGCCTCTAGTTGCTTCCTGTAGCTTTTAATCAGTTCCTGGATCCTGGATGAAGGTATTTTGGACCATTTCTTTCTACAAAACAATTCAAGTTCAGTTAAGTTTGATGGTCGCCGAACATGGACAGCCCGCTCTCAAATGATCTGAAAACAAAGATTGTTCAACATAGTTGTTCAGGGGAAGGATACAAAACGTTGTCTCAGAGATTTAACCTGTCAGTTTCCACTGTGAGGAACATAGTAAGGAAATGGAAGACCACAGGGACAGTTCTTGTTAAGCCCAGAAGTGGCAGGCCAAGAAAAATATCAGAAAGGCAGAGAAGAAGAATGGTGAGAACAGTCAAGGACAATCCACAGACCACCTCCAAAGAGCTGCAGCATCATCTTGCTGCAGATGGTGTCACTGTGCATCGGTCAACTATACAGCGCACTTTGCACAAATAGAAGCTGTATGGGAGAGTGATGAGAAAGAAGCCATTTCTGCACGTACGCCACAAATAGAGTTGCCTGAGGTATGAAAAAGCACATTTGGACAAGCCAACTTCATTTTGGAAATAAAGATTGAGTTGTTTGGTTATAAAAAAAGGCGTTATGCATGGCGTCCAAAAAGAAACAGCATTCCAAGAAAAACACTTGCTACCCACTGTAAAATTTGGTGGAGGTTCCATCATGCTTTGGGGCTGTGTGGCCAATGCCGGCACCGGGAATCTTGTTAAAGTTGAGGGTCGCATGGATTCCACTCAGTATCAGCTGATTCTTGAGAATAATGTTCAAGAATCAGTGACGAAGTTGAAGTTACGCCGGGGATGGATATTTCAGCAAGACAATGATCCAAAACACTGCTCCAAATCAACTCAGGCATTCATGCAGAGGAACAATTACAATGTTCTGGAATGGCCATCCCAGTCCCCAGACCTGAATATCATTGAACATCTGTGGGATGATTTGAAGCGGGCTGTCCATGCTCGGCGACCATCTAACTTAACTGAACTTGAATTGTTTGTCCAAAATACCTTCATCCAGGATCCAGGAACTGATTAAAAGCTACAGGAAGCGACTAGAGGCTGTTATCTTTGCAAAAGGAGGATCTATTAAATATTAATGTCACTTTTCTGTTGAGGTGCCCATACTTTTGCACCGGTAAAATTTTGGTTTAATGCATATTGCACATTTTCTGTTAGTACAATAAACCTCATTTCAATCCTGAAATATTACTGTGTCCATCAGTTATTAGATATATCAAACTGAAATGGCTGCTGCAAACACCAAAATATTTAGAACTAAAAATGATTAAGATTAATAGGGGTGCCCAAACTTTTTCATAGGACTGTATACAGTATATACATTTATATAAATAATAAATTGTGCTACGTTGTAAGATATACTGGTGTCAAACTGGCATACTGGGGGGAGGTTATTAATACTGAGGTTTCCTATCCCAGACATAATAGGGTGTCCAACTGGTATACCTGAATTATTAAGAGTCTGTGCCTTCTTAATAAATCCCAGGCACTGCTGTGCGCCAGAATATACGACTAGTCTGGAACTGGTATGTATATTACTTATGTAGTCATGGTGGATTTCTGGAATGGGTTATAATAAATATACTGGGAAGTGAGATAATAATAAATATGGTGAGTAAGGGGCAGAATAAGGTATGTGACACTTAGGTTACACAAGAAAAGGCCCTGCACCAAAGAGGCGCCACATTCAGACCCATATATAGGTGTACTTAACCCTTTCTTTCCTGAAAATGTTAAGTTGAAGTGATCAGTAGTAAATAACTAGAATTTAGTCCCATGAAACTTGCACTTAACAACAGACATTAGCATTGTCTCTTAATGATGGCTGGACTTGAATAGTAGTGTCCTCTTGCATATGCGGTTTTATATACCGCTAGAAAGCCTACAGTGCGACCTCACTGGGGGGTAAGGTACGCCCCCTCTGACAGTACAAGGCTATGGACCAGTACATTCAGGAGGGGCGTCCCTCACAGCCCAGCTAGACTGCCAGGAACGCCCTTCTGACGGTGGGCAGAGATTGGTGATGAAACTAACGGCACCAAGATCTCCAGCCCAGGGACACATAACGGGAAAGCTGTACCCCATGTATGAATAAAGAAGCACGGCTGCTGGCAGTTTCCCAGGGCCCCGACACTTACACAGAGGGGCCTCCTGCCAGGGGTATACTATATTAATAGGGAAAGTATAGCACTGGCAGGAGGCCCCTCTGTGTAAGTGTCGGGGCCCTGGGAAACTGCCAGCAGCCGTGCTTCTTTATTCATTACAGCGCTGCTGGAAGCCTGGGGCCCCGAGCTTACCGATCGGGCCCCTGCCACTAGCAGTGCTCAGTTTATCAATGCAAATGCACTGGACAGGGGCCCGAACCAGCCCTTGACATCCCGATCGGGCCCCTGACCAGTGCTTCTGCATTGAGGAAATGAGCACTGTCAGTAAAGGCTCGGGGCCTACCGGGGGATTCCCCGGTACCCTGGCGGGCCAGTCCGACCCTGGCTGTAAGTGCACTGAATTCAGCACACTGTTGGGTTTCTAGCGGTATATAAAACCGCATGTGCAGGAGGTCATGAAAGGTCATCTTTAATAGTCTGAAAAGCATTATTATTTTTTATAGGCAGCTGAAACTGAACATCCTGAACAGTCTCTTTAGGACTTCACAGCAGTTGTCCTGAACAATAGGAACTCTTTACCTT
The DNA here is from genome assembly GCF_031893055.1 of Leptodactylus fuscus. NCBI lineage: Eukaryota > Metazoa > Chordata > Amphibia > Anura > Leptodactylidae > Leptodactylus > Leptodactylus fuscus. The sequence continues at coordinate 230,102,728 of NC_134266.1, forward strand.
GTGATGTTAGGGTCACAGCACACCAGGTGTCCTTTCTGGACCAGGTGACTTTTCTCTGCTAACCTCTCTTGCACCCATCCTGATTTGCCTGTGCCCGGGGACTCTAGGGTTTTGCAGAATAGCACAAACATGGGTAGTATGTACTTATTGACACAATCCAAATTGAATTCAATGGGAGCTGGTCATTTCCTTTTTCTGTGAGCGGGAATAAATTGAAAAAAGAAGCGACCTGCCCTTTATTCAGGCGGATTCCATGGCTGAATCAGTCGCGGACGTCCGCCTTGTGACACCTCCCTCCCGACTAGACCCATTCATTTAGGCCTAATATGGAGCGGAATACCACGAGTGGATGCCAGTGCACTGTATGCACTGCACCGTTATCAAGTCGCGGCTAGCCATTTTTTTGGACCGGATTCTGAGACGGCCACCACGTCAAAATACGGTTAAAAAAACCCTGTCTGAAACCGGCTTATAAGTGTAAACAAAGACTTCTATAACCTTGCAAAGCCTTCAGAGAGATCTTTGGATACAGGTCTGAAAATGCTCAGCCTTCTTAGATTAAAAGTGAAATGTCGTGCGGGAACAGGAGACCCAGTTGAAATGGCCAGGTGGTGCACTCCTCAAAGACTTGAATCGAAGCAATGGAAGTATAAGATACAGATTTTTATTAAGAAGGTAATGCGTTTCAGGGTTTGAACACTTAGAACAATGCAGCCCTTCGTCAGATCTACACAAATGAAACAAATGCAATATATGTAATACAAAATGTGATATGTACAGTTAAAAGCAATAAAAAGATGATCAATAAAAGTGTTAAGACAAAAAATAATGTTTGCGAGACTGATAGTTACAGATGACAGACACTAAAACTCTACTCAGACAAAAAGGATTAAGAGATTGTGCAAGTCCAAAGAGTATATTACCTTTCTCATCCTGCAAGAACTAATTCATACTGCACAATGTGGACGTTCCTCTGTTAGTGAGATGAGGCAGCGTGCCAATATAAACATAGGCGTAGGAGCTGACTTGTTCTATGTACATCTGTAAAATGCCTGCATTGCTGGACAGGAACGAGAAAAGAATATGTGTGCGCTACTGACCTGCACATCACTTAGTGAGAAGCGTATACATGAAAGCGGGCGCGTGCGTAGAAATTCTGCCATTAAAAAACTTTTTTTTCTAGGTAACACGTTGGAATAGCCTTTAGAAAGGCTATTCGTATCCTACCTTTGGAAGTGATCTCCGCCTTGCTGTTCGTTCGAAATACCGGTTTGTACCGGTATGCTAATTAGTTCTCTCGCAGCGATGGGGCGGGCCCCAGTGCAGGAAATGCGATGGAGGCGTCCCCATTGCTGCTCGAAAACCGACTCCAGCGCCGCCTCTGTCTTCTTCTGCATCCTCCCCTTCCTTCTTCCTCAGATCCTGTCCTCTCCATCTAGAAGTTACCCTGCACTCCTTGCATTTAGTATCTGTTTATTCACAGATACCGGCTGGTGACTGTTCATACAGCTTCAGTTTCACAACCTTTTCTATTAATAGATGGCCGGACCATTGTAGCAAACAAGCCCTCTGACCTCTTGTGTCCCCCTACCTCCTCGTAGAACACAAGTGTTGTTGCTACTCTTACTCTGCTCTCTTCTTGAGCAGCGCTTTTTAGCTGTGTCTTCCCACATGTAGCCTTAGCCTAAGACTTGCTTTTATTTTTTCACATGACTGTAAGAAGGAAGTGAAACTCTCTTGATCTTAGCAGCAGCACTTTACCATTTTCCTTAGATGCAATGACAGTGCAAAACCAATGTGAACATTTACAGACATGAGAAATGCGTCCTCTGGACTCTTCTAATGACATCCTACAATGCTGGCGTACTTTGCTCCTTGCTATAAGACAGCTTCCTTCTGAAATACCTTCAGGTCTCATCGTCTCCAGCAAAGGCAGGTAAAAAGTACCCCCAGCTAAACCTGTATTAGTTTACTATCATGGATGTATTACCCAGGTAGCTGGCATATCAATTATTTATGGAGTCCAGGAGCCAAGGGGGCACACGGTGATGGGACTTATCTGTGAAGAGGAGAAGGGAGGAGTGAAAGAGGGCAATGGACAAGTGACTGCCGATCACATGGAGACCAGTGAAAGAAGGAAAAGACGGGAACTAAGAGATCAAAATAATCTTATAATAATAATCCACAGGATATGAGATAAGTGTCAGACTGCTAGGCATCTGACTGCTGGATCCCCAAGCGATTCATTCGTTCATAAGGAGAACTGGAGACCACAAAAGTCCCCCTAAAGCTTCCTTATGAATGAAGTGGCACTTGCCTGACCGGCACTTCATTCACTGCTAATGGTCTACCAAGACTGTAATGGTCTACCAAGACTGTAATGGTCTACCAAGACTGTAATGGTCTACCAAGACTGTAAACTCCAGCAGTGTCTACAACCCCATAGCAATGAATGTGGTACCAGTCACACAAGTGCAGTAGTGCTCCATTCACAGGGAGGCTTTAGGGTGACTTTATGTCTGCTATTCTCCTAAATGCTAGCGGACCCGGTGGTCATACACTCAGCAGTCTGACACTTATCCCCTATCCATAAGTGTCGTTAACGGCACAAGCCCTTTAGGCTAAGGCTCCACGTAGCAAGCTGCAGCCAAAATGCGCTGTTGAAAACCCATGGCAGAACCACATCGCATTTTTCCCGCAGCAGTTTTCACAGAAAGTCTGCAGAGTTTTCCCCCGCGGACTTTCTGCTTCTATTATACCTATATGGAAACTGCCGGCATTTCTGTATGTATAATTGACATATGCAATCTTCAAAAACAACGCAAGCGTTTTTTAAATTCTGCTGCAGATTATTTTATACAATGTGTGGTTCTACTGAGAATGCATGTATTCTCAATGGGGTGAGAGGTGTAGGCCACTGCAAGACATCTCTGAGGACAGCTTATCTCCCATGATAACAAAGGATTGGCGTTTCGGGAACTCTTAAGCTGCTTAAGTCCTGCTGCTGAACTTGTTCCTCACACCGTGTCTGTGATTGTTCCGGCATCTCAGCAGCTCACTGGGACGCCATATAATGAGGGTGTTGTTGGCGCCGATGATCCCCCTGAGCTTCGCTTGAGGAGAACTCTGTGACTTCTGGCTACGTTCATAGCTATTGTTTTAGAATTTTGCAACAAATTACATTTTCTTTTTCCTGGCATGTTTAAAAGTAGCAAACTGCTAATTTGGATTAAAGGTGTTTTCCCATGTCACTGTGTCAGCATGTTGCCTGGAGCTGATCAGATAATATGCAAATGTGTGTAATCAAACCACTGAGGGGTAGCTGAGTGTTTACTCATAGATATAACAGACCTGGGACCTGAGATAAGCTGCTGCAAGAGCAGTGTAATATAGTATGTGAACATAAAATCATAACAGTCGTGAAGCCATGTCATTTACTGGGATAAAAATGTAGCCAATGTTTTAATTGAGGTTACAAACTATCTATGTGCCAAATTTCATTCAAATCCGTTCAGCCGTTTTTGCGTGATTGAGGAACAAACACACATTTATATTATTAGTAGGATAGGATTCATGGACATGGCTAAGAAACAAGATTCAGGAGAAGCAATGTACTTTTTGTGCCCCATTCTCATCTACTTATGCACTGTGCTGAACACCAGGTGTCCTTGTATGGGGATTACTGGGTGCTATATAATTTGTGGAAACCTAAATTAATCTTGTATTCCGTTCTCTGCATTGTTCAGATTCATTGCTGGTAACAGCTTTATATCTACCGTATCTCCTACAGATGAGTTCCTTTCAAATGAATCTTTCCAGAAGTCTATGCAGATTTGTATCTCTTACAAGGCAACAGAGGGGACAGAATCTGCTTGTAAAAGGTATGTATGAGAATAGGGATTCTGGCTTTTCCAAATATTATACTAGTGGGTAGAGGAATCCTGTAATCCACAATCTACACTAAACCACAACTCCCAAACCTTTGTTAAAAACTGCCCAATAGCAGCCCCAAGCAGAATCTGTCCCATACAAGTGACGTATTCAGCAGAAGTGCCGGAGTCTGTGTAGCCTGCACACAGCTAAGAGGCGCAGACAAGGTAACTGAACAGCGTGCTGTCATAGGGAGGGAGGCCATACAGCAATCCATGACACACAGTTTAGTAAAGTAGTTATAGCTATAGAAATGGGGTATTTATTTATTTTGCTTATTTATATAGCACCAACATATTCTGCAGTGGATCACAATCTACATTCCCTACTGGTATGTCTTTGGAGTGTGTGACGAAACCCACGCAAAAACACAGGGAGAACATACAAACTCCTTGAAGACCTTGTCCTTGGTAATATTGAAATCCATGCTGGTCTTGTCTCACATATCAACTTTGATGTGTTACCATTCTCCTTCGCACTCTGGTCATGTTAAAGGGGTTGTCCCATCACAAGGATCCTATCTATACTGCTTGTTAATGTGAATGTAAGACTTTTCCTAAATACATTGCTTCAGCAAAACTGCTTTGTTTGTCCACTATCTTACTTTATTCAATTCATTGTTGACACATCTGGTTATCTGGTCAAAAGTCAAGTGATGTATCTGCCTGCTCTGAGGGGGGAGGGAGGAGGGGCTAAGTGCACGGGAGCGAGCCTGGAGGGGGGGTAGTTTACACTTTGGGGGGGGGGGGCCGCCAAAACAGACCCGGCATCCGCTGTAATAGAGAGGCGGATGCCAGGGAGGGTTAGACGCCGGCACAGGTGCCTGCAACATCACTACGCTCCTGCCCTGCATGAAGCCAGCAGCGGCAGGAGCGATGTTGCTATTCCGGAGGGGGCGGAGGAGCGGAATAGCAGCATCGCTCTTGCTGCTGCTGGCTTCATGCAGGACAGGAGCGTAGCGATGTTGCAGGCACCTGTGTCGGCGTCTAACCCTCCCCGGCATCCGCCTCTCTATTACAGCAGATGCTGGGTCTGTATTGCATTGTGAAGGCTGTACGTCCGATGCCTAGCTGCATCGGCAGCGCACACGCAGGGCCAGCGGCATAGAAGCGTCTTCTCGCCGCTGGCTTTGCATATGTAACCCCGTCCACCAATGACGCAACAAAGCAGGAAGAAAGAAGAACTTACAGCAGCGAAGAATGGTGAGTATGCGACGTGGGAATACCCTTTTAATGTCAGGCCATGCAGGGATACCCTCTGTTGATAAGGGTATCTTTTATGTCAATGTAATTTGACATTTCCATGAGTAAATAAAGCAGAATTGGACAATGTAGAGATCTAGGATGGTCAGTTTATGTAGAAATTTCTAGGTAATATAACATTTATGAAGTACTGATGAAAACTCCAATATTTATTAACATGTCTCGTTCTCCAGGTTTCCGATTGAACCCTGTGATGGCAAGAGAGATTTCTTCTCTACAAAAAGATGACAGAGGGGATGAATTCCTAAAAGAGGCTTTCAAGATAGTAATGGAGGAGGCAGTGCTGAATGGTACAGATAGGAATCGTAAGGTAAGAACTACATTTTGGAGAATACTGCTGTTAGGAACCTGATGCAACAAGAAACTCTGTAAGATCTTGGGAAACTAGAATTCCCAAGCGCTGAGGCAAAAACAGTCCTGGGTGTGCTACGCTCTCCCAACCGGAGCGGAACCAGGCCCCGGAGTTCTTCACCAGAGCTCCTTATTGTGGAGTTGGACTTGGTAAAAGTCCGAGGCCCAGATCAGCAACTGCCCAGAGAGCGACACAAACCCAGCGAACCCCAAGTAGGAGGACCCAGAAGTACCCAGACACTAACCTTGGAGTGAAGTCTGGAAGAACAGGATGGTTCAGGATGGCAGGAGTGCAGAAAGGTAGTCCAGGGAAAACAAGCAGAAGCCAAGGAAGCAAATTCGTTGTCAGGCAATCCGAATCGTTATCTGGAGGTCACGTGGTAGCAGAGGGAAGAGGCAGCAGCAAAGTCAGGAGAGCTGGGTCATACACGGGAGGTCAGCGGAGTAGTCAAATCAGGATCCAAAAGTGGAGGTCAGGAGGTCAGGTCATACATGGGAGGTCAGGAAGGTGCCAAATCGGGATCACAGAGAGAAGTTCTGTAAAGCAAGCTGGGTCAATAATCCAGGGAATCCAGGTACAGGAGGCAGGCGATAGGAAAGAAGCAGGAGAGGCAGGGAGCTGATACCAAGGGTAAACGAATAACCAGCAGTGGGTTGAGACCAGAATGAGGCCTAAGTAGCCTCAGGCCCGCAACTGACCCCGGAAGTGCCGGTCCTGGTGCTAGGGAGAAACCGGAACCTCTGCAGACTCAAGTGGAGGCCTCCGGCCTGCCCCAGCGCCGGAACCAGCAGTGACACAACTGCATGTTATGGGACATTGGGCCTTCTTAGACTCCAGAGTCTGGCTATCTTCGCACCCACTACTTCCGTGCCCCTGAGTACTATATCTAATATATCACAATAAACAGTAATTTTAGTAAAAGTTTGGGCATTTCATTTTAGTTTCTATTCGCCAACCATGAACTCTCATTTTATTGGATATGATATTTTAGTCAATGTTCTCTGTAGGTCTGCGAATGGATGGAACCAGAAGAGCTAAAAAGAGTCCTTGATTTAAAGCTTCGTAGTGAAGGAGAATCTCAAGACGTTCTGTTGGGTTACTGCAAAGACATTATCAGGCTCAGCGTCAAAACAGGACACCCTCGATTCTTCAATCAGCTCTTCTCAGGGTTGGATCGCCATGCTTATACTGGCAGGATTATAAGTGAGGCCTTGAACACCAGTCAGTAAGTCACAGTAAATCTTAATGTTCCATCAAAGACGGCATTTGTAATATACATTACTATGTGAATCATGAAGGGAATGAGGAAGGATCAAAAATGGAAGTGCTGAAAATATTAATCGTCTTCCTGAGGATTACAGTTTCTCCTTATGGAGAGAGTCAAGTAGACATCCAACCAGATACTCATGTGCAGACAGCTGTTTTGGGGTGTTTGCCCCTTATCAGTGCACAACAGAGTTCTGGTTGGATGGGCGAGAGGCTTCCTATAACCCATTGTGATTACGTCATGTGTCAATATACCCGTAGGCTAAGGGCTAGTTCACACGGGGACATGGACGCTGATTTTGACAGCAGATTTTGCGGCCAAATCAGCGTCCATACAATGTCCACACTATGTGAACTGCTCCCGCCGCGACCATCGCGGTCGCAGCTTTCACCTCCGCTGTCGGCTCAAATGAATGAGCCGACATGGAGGGCGCTGCGGCTGGGCGGAAGCCGCGGCTCATCGCGAGCGGCTTCCGCCCGAAAGATAGGTCATGTCGCTTCTTTTTCTGCTAGCGAGCTAGCAGAAAAAAAAAAGCGAGCAGTTCACATAGGGATACATTGTATGGACGCTGATTTGGCCGCGAAATCCGCTGTCAAAATCAGCGTCCATGTCCCCGTGTGAACTAGCCCTAAGGCTCTAGGTTGCATAAAAGCTCCTTTTTTTGCTTCAGATTTTGCTGCGGTTTTTTGAGTCAAAGCTAGCAATGGATTGAGCAGAAGGTAGAAGTATAAGAACTTCCTAGATATTTCCCATTCCTTCTGTAAGCACTACTAGGTTTGGATCAAAAAACGTAGCAAAATATGCAACAATAAAATCAGCATTTCCACAACGTGGGGCCTCAGCCTTAAAAACTTTCTGCCAATGGGGTTCTGATTTAGTGTATGTAAGAGTTTTTCTTGGTGTACATACAGATAGTGGGGCACATAAAGTACAATTTAGCAACATGAAACATGAAGACATAACCAGGACAGGACAGTCCAGGACAGTCCAGTCCAGTACAGTCCAGGACAGTCAGAACCATGAAATCTGGGGGACATAGAATCATGTATAGTTGGGAGATTACCAATGAACATTATATTGGGATCTATAGAAGACCAGAAAGATGGTAGAGAAGAAGGAGAAGGAAAAGGTGATGAGAGAAGGACTAGAGGGTAGAGAAAGGGATTTGGGTTAAGGCTTGGTATTCTCAGATGTGGTCAGGGTTAAAGGGGCTGTCAAACACTATATGGAGCTCAAGGGTCTACTAGAGAAAGATATAACTGTATACTCCATCCAAGGAGACAACATTTTTGTGCCTATCTGATAACATTGAAGAAAAATTCTCATTAATCATGTACCAGTTAAGTTCCCATAAAACCACAGAAAGATTTAGAATTACATAGATAAGATATCCATCTTACAGATACACCTATGAGGTGGCTCCTGTTTTTGTCCTGATGGAAGATGAAGTACTTCGAACCATGAGAGGATTCATCGGGTGGGAAACTGGAGATGGGATATTTTGCCCAGGTATTATACGTGATATCAGCACATTACATGTATAACAAGTCATGCCTATGTGTTGTTCGCTGATAGCTAAAGTCTTCTTCTTGTAGGTGGCTCAATTTCTAATATGTATGCCATGAATCTGGCTAGATTTCATCGCTTTCCACAGTGTAAAGAAAAGGGTCTACATGCACTACCCAGACTGGTGGTATTTACAACACAAGAGGTAATAACATGACCATCTGTGACATAATGAAACTTCTGTGTGCTTTCATCTATCTATCTATCCATCTATCTATCTATCTATCTATCTATCTATCTATCTAGTGGCGTAACTAGGAATGGCGGTGCCCCGTGGCGAACTTTTGACATGGGGCCCCCTCCAAGAGGGGTACAAGGGCGTGCAGGCTGTTTGTGAATAAGAGGGTGATGTGGGGTGCAGGGTGTGTATAAGCAAGAGGGGAAATGGGGGTGCAAGCTGTGTGCGAGCAAGAGGGTGATCTGGAGGGGGGAACTCCCCATTCCACCACACTCTTGCTGACCCACAGCCTGCACCCCAATTCCCCCTTCTTTCTCTCACACACAGCCTGCGCCCCCAGGTCACCCTCGTTGCTCACACACAGCCTGCATGCCCATGTACCCCTCTTCCTCACAGCCTATAACCCATTCCCCATATTATACACTGACCTGTACAATCCGGGAAGCTCCGCCCACAAAAGACACTGAATCTATGTTAGTAGATTAAAGGACCTTTGATGACGTCATGTCTCAGGTCCTTCAATCTACTAGTATAGATGGGGACTATAGTTTCTCCTGCCCGCTGTCACCATGCACATGCCGGGAGGCAGAGGCCCGGACAGCAGGCAGCCCCTGCTTGGGTGCAGTAGTAAAGGCAGCAATTGCTGACTTTACTACTGTTAAAAGATGGACTGTGGAGGAGGCAGCTCCTCTCCATCTTCAGGCAGACCGCGACACTGCAGTAAATAGGGCCTGTTACGTGCTGGAGTTACTCCAGCAGGTAACGGCCTATTTAAAAAAAAAAAAAAAAAAAAATCAGCAGCGGTAGCAGCTGTCACCGGGCCCCCTAATGTCCCGGGCCCTGTGGAAGCTGCCTCCGCTGCTACCACGGTACTTACAACCCAGTATCTCTCTATCCTCTACTACTGTGCATCTACAGGTTCTCAAGGTGAGAATGTATTTTATTTATAATAAGCTGCATATATAGTGGCAACATATTCTGCAGCGATGTCCAAAAGCCATCACATCAGTCATTATCCCAAATATACTAAGACAATAGGGCACTGTACACAGCCTATGGCTAAGGCCACACAGTGAAAATGATGCCAAATGTCTGTGGGGAAAGCAAAATTGGGTGATTTTGCTGCAGCTCACTGCATATTTAACATGCAGAAAAGTGGTTGGACAAGGAGGTGGTTACGTGGATAAAATGGTCCCCTTACAGTCATCCTGCCACTACAAAGCATTATAGCCACTGCCACCATTCTCCTGCTACAACAGGGAAGTATAATGAAGTCCAAGCGGTCGATGGACAGTGGCGGCACAGCAGTAGAGTGGTTAGAGATCAGGAAGGGCCTGCCATTCCTCAGTCCAGCGTCTCCAGCTGCCAGTGAGTCAGGAAGGGGCCATACAGACACATTGCCATTCATCCCCTGGCTGGGACATCGTAAAAAGGGAAACAGAGTAGGATTAGTGCACACTAGATGCGCAGTGAAGCTTCATCCGATCATAGATGTAGGATTGTCAAGTAACATGATTTCTTAAAAAAAAATATTTAGCACTTTTAACCTATATTTATCAGTAATAAAATAATCCACCAAATTGTTGGGATCAATAGCATACCATGCAGCTCGTGGGCCCCAGTGCACCCACGTACTGTCTATACTGGTGTCAGTATTACATTATATGTACACACCCACACAGAAAGCAATACATTAAAGGGGCTATCCGGTTTCTATCACCGATGGCCTATCCTTAAGATCTGAGGGAGTCTGACACCCAGAAACCCCCGCAGGTCACCAATACCGATACAGCATGATTTGTAGTACTGATCCCATTGAAATCTATGCGGAAGCGCTGCAGTACCCACACTTGCCGCTTCAGTTTATACAGCAAGTAAGCAGCGTGACTCGTGATATGTCTGGTGATCTATGAGGAGCCCGGATGTCGGACCCCCGCTGATGTAATACTGATGATATAATATGTCATTAATGTTAGAAACCGGATAACTCCTTTAACCCTTTCACTATCAAAATCCACCAGAAATGGAAGATAATGTGCTTCCAATGCTAGCTTGAACAGCTGATCGGTGTGGGTGCCAGGTGTTTGACCCTCACCAGTCTGAGTTCTATTGAGAATCCGATGCCTTGCAACTCTGTATTCCTCTTTAAAATTCCCGCATTTACTCTTAGTATTCTGTACTGAAAGACATCTGTTAAAGGGGTTATACAACATACTAAATGTATGCCCGCTCCACAGGATAAGTGTCTAATCATAGAGGCTCAGATAATGGGGAATCCTATTCATGGGGTCCTAAGTACAGGTTCTCTACAGTCTAGAGATGACTAGAGCAGAAGCGTGCATGTCTGACCTACATTCCATTCAAACAGGGTTAGTCGGGACCCCGTTGTCATGATCAATAGGGATCCCAGTGGTTGAAACCCCACCAATCAGACACTAATACTCTTATCCTGTAGATTGAGATAAGGTTTAATTTATGATACAATCCCTTTAAGCCACTTTAAGTAAATATCAGATTCAAGGGTCTTATATCACTAATTCCATTACATGGGGGATAATCTTGACCTTAACCCTTTGTAGCATTCCTGACAATCCCCACACATGAATCCATTCTTCATTGCTGTAATACCCTTGTAATAAATACATTGTCCTCCTCCCTAATTTGCTTTGAAGACTGCGTTGGCTATTCATTTAGCTGTCTTGTGAAGTATGACTGAGCATGTTTGTGAATCTGCTGATGTGTATCAGGATACAGCACTCGCTGTTCTGTTTACTTGGAGCTTGTGCTATTAATATTCATTTCTCAGTCCTGACTGCAATTTAAAGATAAAAAATAATATTTTCTGGCTGCAAGATGGACATACTGCATCTGCTGCTTGTTTAGCTGAATGGATCTTGAGCACCCCCTAGAGGTCTCTATGTTTGTTGTACTTTCCAATACTTTAATGTCTAGGTCATTTGTTGTCAGTATACAGTACCAAATTGTGTTAGTGTCAGTGCTATCTGCACCCAGGTCTGACTTGTGTTTGAGGACACTCTATGCAGGTACCTTCTATTAACTCCTTTTCCATATCATGTAGAGTCAGTGAACCAAGTTATAGTGTGGAGCTAAATAACACTTCCATAGGCCTACCTAAATAATAAAGTCATATAGTGCTGCTATTACGCCAACCATCACTATTTGGTGTGACCGTCCTTTGGAGGAGAAGTCCTGGAAGTGAATATACGGCCCTTACATCATCCAGTCTGTCTGGGATTACATATTGAGACAGAAGGATTGGAGTCTACATCCACAGCAGATCTGGGCTCAGTTCTCCAAGATGGTAGGAACAACCCTCCTGCCCAGTTCTTTCAAACACTTTCTGCAAGTACCGAGAAGACTTGACGCTGTTCAGAAGGAAAAGGTCACACCTTACTTGATGTCATTCATTATTTACTCCCAGTGGATAAAAATCAGTCCATGGTCATGTGATATACAGTCCATGGTCATGTGATATACAGTCCATGGTCATGTGATATACAGTCCATGGTCATGTGATATACAGTCCATGGTCATGTGATGAGGACACAGATGCAAAGCTCGTTACCAGGCAGATTTCTGATTACTATGCAGTGACTATAATGAGCTGTGCACCTGTGTGACCATTACATGACCATGGACTGTATATCACATGACCATGGACTGTACATCACATGACCATGGACTGTATATCACATGACCCTGGACTGTATATCACATGACCATGGACTGTACATCACATGACCATGGACTGTACATCACATGACCATGGACTGATTTTTAGCCACTGACAGTAAACAGAATGAACGACAGAAGGCAGAGGTCTAGAAAACTGTGAGGAATTGATACAGAAAGTATATTAGACAATTGTACAACTCTTTAAAATTATATAAATAATAACATTTCTTTACTGAAATTAGTCAACCCCTTTAAAGGCTGCATGTCTACATAGACACGGTTGCTTCAAAAAAGCCTAGATTGCGCACACCCTTTGACTGTTGCCATTGTTAGTACAGAGTCACTGTTATTCACTTCACCTGTCAGTGTTTGCAATTTTATGGTTGATGTATATACATATTGTATTAAATTGTATAGATCCTTTCTAACACCATCTTTAATATAATATTACATTATTGTTTCACTTTATTCTAGAGTCACTATTCTGTCCAGAAGGGGGCAGCATTTCTTGGCATTGGTACAGATAATGTTATACAGGTGGAGACAAATGAGAGGTAACTTTAACAACTGGGATCAATTGATCCTATCCTATCCTATCCTAGCCTACTAATCCTCCTACTTAATATTATAAATGTGAAAGTTTGTATGTTTGTTAGTCAATCACGCAAAAACGGGTAAAAGGATTTGAATGAAATTTGGCACATAGATAGTTTGTAACCTCGATTAACACATAGGTTACTTTTTATCCCGGTAAATTAATATGACTGTTATGACTGTTATGAATTTATGTTCATATACTGTATTACACTGCTCTTGCCTGCAGGACAATCTCAGCTAATTGCAGTTTGCTGATAATGCCAGGTCTGTTATCTCTCTATGTAAACACACAGATAACACTGAGTCCATTCTGTACAAGCATCTGCATATTATCTGATGTGCCTAAGTGTTCTGTGTCCTCTAGGCAGCGTGCTGAGAAACTGAGATGGGAAAACCCCTTTAATCCAAATCAGCAGTTTCCCAATTTTAAACATACCAGGAAAGTGAAAATCTAATGTGTCACAAAATTCTTCAAAAATGAGGTATGAAGGTAGCTAGAAGTCAACAGATTTATCCTCAAGCGGAACTGAGGAAGATTGAGCAAGCTAGGCATCAAGAGGTCCTTAGAGCAGATGAAACGCCGGAGCAGACGGATCATCGACACCAACAACACCTTCATTATATGGCGTCCCAGCGAGCTGCTGAGATACCGGGACAATCACAGGCACGGCGCAAGAAATAAGTTCAGTGGCAGGCCAGCTTGAGAGCTGCAGAAACGCTGGAGCAGGTGGATCATCGACTCCTACAACAAGTTCATTATATGGCATCCCAGCGAGCTGCTGAGATGCTGGAACAATCACAGTTACAGTGTGAGGAACAAGTTCAGTGGCAGGTCAGATTGACAGCTTTAAAAATGCCGGAGGAGGTGGTTCAACAACGCTGACAACACGCTCATTATATGGTGTCCCAGCGAGCTGCCGGAACAATCACAGGCACAGTGTGAGGAACAAGTTCAGCGGCTAGCCAGCTTGAGAGCTGCCGAAATGCCGGAGCAGGTGGATCATCGACGCCAACAACACACTCATATATGGCGTCCCAGCGAGCTGCTGAGATGCCGGAACAATCACAGGTATAGTGCAAGGAACAAGTTCAGCATCAGGCCAACATAAGGGCTGCTGAAACCCCGGAGCAGGCGGTTTATCGACGCCAACAACAAACTCATTATACAGTGTCCCAGCAAGCTGCAGGAACAATCACAGGCACTGTGCGAGGAACAAGTTCAGCGGCAAGCCAGCTTTAGAGTTGCCAAAACGCTGGAGCAGGCAAATTTTTTTTATTACTCACACATTTTTCATTTCTCTCTGGACCCAAATCTGAAGTCCACGCAGACAAAGTTGCGGGCATAAACTAGTAATATATATACATGTATACACACACACACACACACACACACACAGACACTTTCATGTGTACACATGAAACAATGCCCTGGATGTCAGCAATGTCCACAGCCAGTTATCATACATGTTTGTGATTGTGTGTTGTATTTTTATATCATCACAGAGGAAAAATGGTTCCAGAAGATTTGGAGCACAAAATACAGAAAGTACAATCTGAGGTAATCTCATTTAGAGACATGGGATTATATATCACATTTGCAACGCTATAAATAACCCTATAAATAAGATGCATTGAGACCATATTTGTCATATAGTCATACTAGTATCATTTAATGTTCTGTATGATGTGCTGGGAACCTGGGAAAAAAATTCTCAATGGAGTGGAATTGGAAAAAAAAACTGCATTTACGCCACCTGCTTAAAGGCTTTGGTTTTATGGCATTCACTGTGCAGCCAAAATGACATGTCAACCTGTATCTTATGGGTCGATACAATTCCTGGGATACCAATTATAATTTTTTTTTTATTTTTACGTTTTACTGCCTTAAAAAAAAAATCCAAAAATTTTAAAAAAAATCCCAAACTGCATGGGCAGCTTACAAATACTGAAAGGCACTATCAGTGCTGAGCAGTATTGATCCAGACAGGGAAAGCTTTGTATATTTCATCAAGACGATGTTAATCCATATCCATACATCACAACAGCATGGATTCAAAGAGTCCGAGTGTTGACCTGGTCTGCCTACTATCCAGACCATTATGAAACAAAAAAAAATCCGACAGGGGAAGACCCAGCCAGGACTTTTGATTCTTCTTTCATCTACATTTTACACGGTGTCCCAACTTTTTTGGAATTGGCGGTGTCCATTTCTATCGATGCCATACATGGAATTCATCAAACATGGATTTCAAATTTGTCCATGTATATGAGGCCTTACAAATTTGGAATTTTCTCCAGAAGACCATAGATTAAAAGGGTAGTCCCAAAAAAAAACATTTTTATTAGCTACAGGACAGGTGATAAAAGTATTATCTCTGAAGGTCCAGCAAAAAGGACCCTCACGGGTCATAAGAACTGTGTGACATTAGTACTTGTCTTGGAAATGTACATTGGCAAATATCAGTCAGAAGTAAAGTCACCACCATCCTGTTCCCCGAGACAAATTGGAAGTATCATGATTACATTATTTTTTCTCTCTTTTTAGGGTTCTGAGCCTTTCATGGTGAGCACAACTTGTGGGACAACTGTTTATGGAGCATTTGACCCCCTCGAAGGAATAGCTGACGTATGTGAACGGCATAGTCTATGGCTTCATGTAGATGTAAGTTTGCTCCTTTATACATCATTATTGACAGTAAGGTGTATTACAGCATCTGCTATTATCCAAGCAGTGCATTCTGACACCACTGGGTTTTTTTTTGCTTAGCTACAGTGGTGACGTGACCGTATAGCTACATGACTAGTGTAGTAGTCACACGTACTGTACAGCACAACACCACTGGGGTATATACTGCTGTAGTGAAGTAAACAAAAACCAGCAAGGAGCACCTAAGCAGTGGTGCTGGAGTGTTAAAATATTGATTTTTTTCTTTTGTTACTTTATCGCAATTCTGCCTTTTAGAATATTTAAGAAAACCCTTTTAAGTATAGACGAGAAATACTGATCAATGGGGGACTAAACCAGGGGTCTCCATCTTCTTCCGGAACGACCTCTTAACGCGTCTTCATCCGGCGCTGGGGGTCAAACTTCTAGGCCTCAGGCAGAGTCGACTGTGCATGCCCACAGGCCACAAGAAAATGGCGGCTTACTTACTGTGTAAGCGGCCATTTTTCTTGTGGCCGTGGGCATGCACAGTCGGCTCTGAAGAGGCCGTTCCTGAAGAAGATGGAGGCGGCGCTGGAGAGTTCTCTTGCAGCATTAGGGACGCCCCAGTGCTGTTTGAGCGCTGGGGACCACCCCCAGTGCTGTGAGAGAGCTCATTTGCATACCAACGAAAAGCGGGATATCTACCGAACGGCGGTACGGAGAAGACATCTAAAGGTAGGAGAAGAATAGGCTTTCTTAAGGCTATTCCTACATGTCAACAACAAAAAATTTTTATTTTAATGGTAGAATCCCTTTAATGGCCCAATATACAGTACGTTAATATCCTCATCAGCAGTAGCCTAGTACAGTTTAATGTCTCCCTTGGCAGTGGCCCCACACAGTTTACAGTCTTAGGATCCGTTCCCACGGAATAACTTGCCGCTTATTTAGACACGTAAACACGTGTCAGAGCGAGGCGCTTCAAAACAGATCCCGTTTACTTCAATGGGTACCGGCTTACATGCGCTACACATTGAAATCAATGGGAGGCTTTATAACCCATTGATCTCAATGTGTAGCGCGCATAAGCCGGCACCCATTGAAGTCAATAGAATATGTTTTGAAGCGCCTCGCTCTGACACGTGTTTACGTGTCTAAATGAGTGGCGCGTTACTCCGTGGGAACTGAACTTTACACAGTTTTCCCCCCTCTGTGGATTCAGCCTGTAAATAGACAGGCCCTCTGTAGGTGTGAATGGTGCCTATATTCAGACTCCAATCATTCAGGTATTTATCCTCTATTCCATCTTACAACCCCTTTAACCCCTTCCCGACATGCGCCGTAATAGTACGGCGCGTGTCGGGTCTGTAACTATGGCGACCGCCCGGGAGCCGGGCGGCCGTCATAGCTGCCGGGTGTCTACTGCTTTAAGCAGTAGACAACCGGCTCTAATGCCTCCGATCGGTCCCCGGACCGATCGGAGACATTAACCCCTCCAGCGCTGCTGTCAAAGGCGCCGGAGGCGCCATTTTCCCGGCGGCGCATGGGCGCCGCCATTTTGGCAGGGATCGCCGGCTCCTGGAGCATGCTCCAGGGCCGACCCCCCGTTGCCATGACAGCCGGGAGCCTTGTTAAAGGCTCCCAGCCGGTCTGCAAATTCTCTCTTTTGCAGGCTGGTGTATACAGCCTGCAAAAGAGATGATGCTTTTTTGCAATGCATTGCAATGCATTAGCATTGTAATGCATTGCATTAGTGATCAGACCCCCTGGGGTTCAACACCCCTAGGGGGTCTAATAAATGCAAAAAAAAAAAATAAAAAAAAAATAAAAAAAAATATAAAAAGTATTAAAAGTTCAAATCACCCCCCTTTCCCTAGAACAGATATAAAAGTAGTTAAAAACTGTGAAACACATACATGTTAGGTATCCCCGCGTCTGAAATCGCCCGCTCTACAAATCTATAGAAATATTTTTCCTGTTCGGTAAACGCCGTAGCAGGAAAAATAGTCAAAAGTGCCAAACCGCTGTTTTTTCACTGTTTTAATTCTGATAAAAATTTGAATAAAAAGTGATCAAAGCAATAACATTTCCCGAAAATGGTAGAACTAAAAAGTACACCCGGCCCCGCAAAAAAAGACGCCCTATGCATCCCCGTACACCTATGTATAAAAAAGTTACGGCCGTTGGAATATGGCGACTTTTAGAAAAAAAAATTTTTAACACCGTTTTGGAATTTTTTTTAGGGGTCAAAATGTAAATAAAACCATATAAATTTGGTATCCCTGGAACCGTACCGAAACACAGAATACAGGGGACATGTCATTTTGGCTGCACAGTGAACGTCGTAAAACCAAAGCCCGTAAGAAAGTCGCAGAAATGCATTTTTTCTTCAAATCCACCCCATTCTGAATTTTTTTCCTGCTTCCCAGTACATTATATAGAATAATTACTGGTGGCATCATGAAGAAAAAATTGTCCCGCAAAAATTAAGACCTCATATGACTCTGGGAGCGGAGAAATAAAAAAGTTATGGGGTTTAGAAGGAGGGGAGTCAAAAACGAAAAACGAAAATCAAAAAATGCCATCGGCGGGAAGGGGTTAATAGTCATTATTTGTATAAAACTTGTGACATCAGATCTAGAGGGTTTATACATAAATCATGAGACTCTTAAATAATTCATATTCTTTTTTTTTTTTCTGTAGGCTGCATGGGGAGGTAGTGCCTTGTTATCCAGGCAGCACAGACATCTTCTGAAGGGAATAGAGAGGTCAGTGCTGAGTCTCAATACAGATGATCAATAGATCAATACAGATGATTACAGATCAGAACCATGGACATTCAACAGTACAATGAACCTAGTCTAGCCTTTTTACTTCTCTTTACCACCTCTTTTGCAAAGGACTCTCCTACCAAAATATATTGTAATGTTAAAGTACTCTCGTATTGATCTCACCTAGTGTTAAGAAATCTGGTCTCATTCTAAATCTTTTCTCTTTTACCTTTTTTCAGGGCAGATTCTGTGACATGGAATCCTCACAAACTATTAGGCGCTGGTTTGCAATGTTCTGCCATACTCCTGCGGGACACAACTGTGAGTATATTTAGTATCTGCATTAATGTACACTTTTACCAGAAGCAGGATAGGATACAAAAAGAGACATTGTCCTTTTTTTAAAAACAAAAAAACAAAAAAAACTTAGCACATATTTACCAATATTTTAGTTGGCAAAATCTGACCATTTAATATGTTGGCAACTACCTGTTTTCTCTTGGTGTCGCTGCAGAAACACCCCTACTTCTGCAATCTAGCGAGTCGGGTCTCTAGCTGCCAGAAACAGATGAGACCCTGCGGAGAACACAGGCCGGGGGCGGATATATCACATGTGCAGCCAGTTTGGCTGTTCAGAGGCCCATGGAGGAAAAGGGGGCGCACTCAGCTGTTACAAATGCTGGCTGCTCCGCTCTACACTTTTAGGCTGAGTCCCCATGTTGCGGAAATGCAGCTTTTTTTGTTACAGATTTTGCTGCATTTTTTTGAGCCAAAGCCAGTGGTGGACTGAGCAGAAGTAAAGAACTTCTTATATATTTCCCATTCCTTGCATTGGGAAAAGCTGCGTTTCTGCAATGTGGGGCCTCAGCTTTAGAGTGGAGGCCACTGGGCAGTAAAGAGAGTGGTGTTGGGTGAACCTCACAAGATTTGTCCTGCGAGGTCAAATAGGTCCAAAACAAAACTGGTGTTATACAGTGGGGTCTGTTCAGGCCACAGAATATAATGAATGAAGGCTCAGGGGAGTGGATTAAACATAATAAACTGTGCTACTCACCTCTCCTAGGCTCCACTCTTTCCCCAGGGCTGTAATGGTCACTCTCACAACAGTGTGAACCTCACCTCACTGAGGACTCAGCTAAACTGCTTTGGAGACCCAGTCTCCTCCTCTTGCTTAGCCAATGTTTGACTGGGCTAGTCCAAGCTTCCCTCAAATGGAGAGTTTTAGATTTACAACTACTCACTATTTTCTTTCCTATGACATTACATACATAAAGTAACGTACACTGAGACTGTGTTCCTTTCTTTACAGCAATTATTACAACAATGCCATGCGGCTCATGCCACTTATCTGTTCCAAACTGACAAATTTTATAACCTGGAATATGACACTGGTGACAAAGCGATCCAATGTGGTCGGCGAGTGGACTGTATGAAGCTCTGGCTAATGTGGAAAGCACTTGGATCCCAGGGTCTGGAGAGGAGAGTGGACACAGTGCTGGAGCATACAAGGTACAACACATTGGTGTAGATTTACTAAGCTACATGCACCAGAAATGTAGATGAAATTGTATTTTAGATGTAATATTTATTATGTGTTTTGGACATTTTTTTCACATTGTTCGACTGCATATTCTGGGGACATACTTGCCAACATCTGGGGAGACCAAGTACGGGAGCCCCTATGGATGTGGCCATAGCCCTTCTGGACATTGATATGCTCCCTATTGAACATCATCATGCCCCTTTTCTTACACTGTGAGCGCAAAATGTGCTAGGTCAAGCCTTGACATGATCAGCCATGAAGTGCCCATATCACATATTAAATGATTGCAAGCCCCATGAATGCAAAAGCATTCTGCCAGGCCCAGGAAATTTGATTGCTCTACTTGTAGTCTGGAAGGTCACCATTTTCCTGGGTAACCTCCCAGTATGGCCATACATGTCCCATAGTTTCTACAAGAGATAACTAATGCCAGAGGTGTCTCTCAGCAGCTTATTTCTCATTAAAAGCACCTTTTGTCATTCAGATACCTTAACTGCTTCTGACTCTGCGTCATACTATTACGTAACTCTGAGCTCAGCGCCATAATAGTACGGTGCTGTAATGCCTGCAGCATTACCTCCTACACTCACCTGTGTTAAACAGCCAAGGCCTGGGACTAGCCGCTACAGTAGTGAACATGGCATCTAAGAATATATGGCAAACAGTGGCGTAACTAGGAATGGCGGGGCCCCGTGGCGAACTTTTGACATGCCCCCCCCAACCGACACCGACGACCTCGACCGACCCCCTCCTCCGCACTCTATTATGTCCCTTAGTAAGCCCTGCACACAGTATTATGTCCCGTAATGTCCCCTGCACACAGTATTATAGCCCGTAGTGTCCCCTGCACACAGTATTATAGCCCATAGTGTCCCCTGCACATACTAGTATGCCCCACAGTGGCCCCTGCACACAGTATTATCCCCCACTGTGGACACCCATAAATAATTATTATACTCTGGGGTCTTTTCAGACCCCAGAGTATAATAATTGGAGACCCGGGGGAATACAAACATAAAAAATTACTGTTTCTTACCCGTTCCCGGCTCCTACGCTACGGTCTTGTCCGCTGTCGGCCCTCTTCTATGACGTCGGATGTCACATGACCCGGGGACAAGGAGGCCTGGCAGGATCGTGGAGAGGTAAGTAACAGTGTTTTTTACGTTCCCTTACCTCTCCCGGGCCTCCGATCATTATACTCAGGGGTCTGCAAAGACCCCCGAGTATAATGATAGTATTTGTGGGGCCCGCGGTGTCACTTACCGATCCTGGCCCAGCCAGGATCGGCAAGTAAATAGGGCCCGTAACGGCCTATTAAAAAAAAAAAAAACCCGCAGCAGTAGCGGCTGTCACCGGGCCCCCTAATGGCCCGGGCCCTGTGGCAGCCACCTCCGCTGCCTCTACAGTAGTTACGCCACTGATGGCAAACATTATATGTTCCCCAAAATGGTGCCCAAACACCCAAAGCTCTCACTTAGCTTTGTTGACAGAAAAATAAAAGCGTTATAAATTTTGGAAGGCAGGGAAGGAAAATATGAAAAAATTCGCAGAGAATTACTGTGCAAACTACCTTGCTACAAGGGTAACCTAAAGGGTTAAAGCGCTATTCAAATTTGTGTTAACTAGTTTGTTCTGTCATTGTTACAGAAAAAAAATAAAGACTTGTATTATGCCATCACAGTTAGTGTCTGGGTAGATTACCCTAGTCTACTACTATACTATTCTACTCAATAGATCTTAATAAAAGCAATAGGATCCATTGTATTGTTGATGCCGATATGACCAGAACCTTCCTTTCTACACACAAACCACTGCCACAGATCAATGCTACACAATTGTTATCACTGATATTTCTAGTTCTTTATACCATGAATAAATCATTACATGCTGCCCTTCAGATACCTGGCGGAGGAGATGAAGAGACGACAAGGTTTCCGCTTGATCATGGAGGTATGATTGGTGAAGGTTATATCTTCAGGAAAACCTAAAAATATGACACAAATCAGGAGCATTTACCCAATATACTGTACATATTGCGCAGTCGAGCCTTCAGACACAATATTATTGGTACTTGGAGAACTGCTGTAAGACGAAAATATTGTAGCTTAAAGGGGTATTCCCATCTACATAATTATTTTGTAATTTGTAGATGATTAAAAATTAAACATTTTTGCAAATATAAGTAATTCAAAAATTCTGCAGAGTTTTAAAGATTTTCTCTAACTTACACTCAAAATGCCTTTATAACCAAAAAAAATATTCCATAAACGAGTGATATCTAACCTGGATGTTATGTTATCCTCTGTTAGTTTCTGTATATAAACTATGCAGCATACTAATTACAAATCTTCATTTTTTAGCCAGAATTTGTAAACTTATGTTTTTGGTATGTGCCACCAAGCCTTCGAAATCAAGAGGATTCCCCAGACTTCTGGACCAGACTTGGCAAGGTACATTAACCCCTAGTTTTCACTCATTCTGTAATATTACTGCATTCTGGTTGGTTATGTGCCACTATTTGTCCGTCCATCTCTTCCATAATTTTTATTAGCCTAGTGAATATAGGGTTTGCAAGAAGTGGAGGACAGAAATGGGTACGACTACGGGATAAGCTTACGCAACTTTTGGAGACACATAGGTGTAGTAGACACAAATTGTAATAAATATGTTTAAGGGCTTCTCACATAAATATAACTGTACTAAAATTTGTAAACCATTATAAGTTATATATTTAGCAAATTTTACAGATTTTCTCTACATATTAGTGGTGGCATCTTTTGTCTTGATCGGTTGCCAATGGATCATGAATACAGGAAATTTCTATGGTTTGACGTGTCACAAAATCAGCTATGATTTCTTTATTGTGACTAGGTTATCTTCTTATGCATAGCTATAAGGGCCATAGTGGTCACAAATGTGACAGGGCCCCACAGTCCCCTTCTTCATATGAATTCTTTTGTCATAATTCTGATTGTTGACTTTCTTGCGGGCTTTGTTTTTACGCCATTTATTGTGCAGCCGATATGACATGTCACCTGTATTCTTTGTTTCAGTACGATTCTGGGAATACCAAATCTATAGTTTTATTTACATTTAACCCCTTATTAAAAATCCAAAACTTTTGCAAAAAAATATTTTTCTTAAAATTGCCATATTCTGACACCCGTAAACTTTTTTATATTTCTGTGTACGGGGATGTATGGAGCAGGGATGGGTGTACTTTTTAGTTATACAATTTTGGGGAATGTCTATTGCTTTAATCACTTTTTATTACATTTTTAGCAGAGGCAAAACAGTGAAAAAAACTGCAGTTTGGCATTTTTTCCCCGCTACGGCACTCACCGTATGGAAAAGTGTATAGACTGCAGACATTTGCAGACACAGGGATACCTAATGTATATGTGTTTCATGGTATCTTTTAACTTTTATATGTATTGTAGGGAAATTTTTATTTCTTTTTACTTTTTTTATATATATTTTTGTATTGTATTGTATTAGATTGTATTGGTTAGACCTGCTAGGACCTGGGTGTCTGATCACTAATTCAATGCATTACAAAATATCAGCATTTGTATGCCATACAAATCAAAGCCAAACAAGCCTGGGAGCCTTTGATAGGCTCCTGGCTGTCGTGGCAATGTATCGCTGACCCCGGATCCCGTTCTGGGGGTCGGCAATCTTACCCAAAGTGGTGGCACCCGCGCACCGCTGGGAAAATGGCCATGGGCCTTAATGCTGCTCATCAGCATTAGCGCCGAGTCTCTGCTAAACAGCTGCCTTAGTAAATACTCAACATCCACCATTCTATTACAGCAGATGTCAGGAATGAGTTAAAGAGGACCTTGCTGCTGCTTCACTGATTACAGTGTAGTTGAAATATTGTTTCTAGCTCCCACCATTCCCAAACAACGTTTTTAGTTTTGGTGCCTGATGTTCTATTTCAGCTCTGTAATGTCAGAAGGGCGGGGTCAGATTGGGGGTGTGATTCAGAGCTCCAATCAGAGGCAGCCAGTGTCAGAGCTCGGAACCACACCCTTTGTCTGCTCCTGCCTGACCCCACACTCCTGACAGTACAGACACTAAATAGTATATGAAGCACCAAAACTAGTAGTGTTTATTGCTCAGGAATGGTGGGGTCTAGAGAGAAAATTCTGACTGTGCCAGAAATAGTTGAGCAGCACCTAATTGTACACATGGGATGATGAAAGCCGGGTTTTCTGATCCTGGATAACCCCTTTTTAAGGGAATGTATCACAATTTGTGATGTAAAGAGCTGTACTTGTTGGAGGTGGTGAAAAGTCCTCTTTATATGTGTGCTGGGCCTATCAGTATGAATGAATCTGTTGAATCTTTACTCAGCCCTTCAACCTAAGCCTTTGATTGACGTGAATGGCACTTCAATATCATCTACAAGGAAAACACAATTTTACTATGTGCATTTGACCCGAAAGCTATTGCACGTGCAGTATATTTGTCCTTGTTCATGCAAAGTACTCATATTTGTTCTTCAAATTTGTAATTCCCAAGCTCACTTCTAGATCATTGGCTTCCCCGTTTATTCAGCTGGTGTTTGTCTCTGCCATGCAAGTGTGAGATTTTGTGCAATCCATAGATGCTGTTGAAAATGTTATCCACATCAACCTAAAGACCATTCTAATTCTAAGTGAAGATTCATGTTCAGCACTTTGTTCAGCCTGATATTTTCAGTGGACACTGTAGCTTTGTGTATGGAGACAATGTCTGTAACATGCTACAAAATAAATTGTAATAAAATCTAATAACTGTCCTCCAGGTGGCCCCAGTCATAAAGGAAAGGATGATGAAGAAAGGCTCAATGATGGTAGGATACCAGTCTCATGGGAACAGAGTGAACTTCTTCAGGCAGATTGTTGTGAACCCAGAAGTGACCAAAGAAGATCTAGACTTCTTCTTAGATGAAATTGAAAGGCTATCAGAAGACTTGTGAATTGTCTCCGCACATCATCCTGGAATGACATTGATGTAATACATAGACATAGCCTGCGGTGTGAGCTGAAGAACCTCATAGAAGGGTTGATTAATATGAGCCACAGGCAACGTCTCATTTCTCTGTGAGGTCCTACATCATGGTAGTTGTGTCATATGCAATCTTATCAATGTCAGTCATGTGCTCACTGTACATTTTATATCAGAATAATAATAAATAATAGTGCACTTGTGTGTGCCTTGTGAATATACTGTATTGTACATCATGTATGTATCACTAACTAGTCTCCTATAGCCGGCAGCCTCGTTGCTATCTCTTCAGAGCGGAGACATTCATGACATACCCCGGCATATTTTTTTGGAAGTCTCTCCTTTTTATGAGAGCAGAAGAACAGGCCTCGTTGCCACTAGCAACCAATCAGAGCTCAGCTTTCATTTTAAAAGCTGCTCTAGAAAGATAAAAGCTTCGTTGTGATTGGTTGCTATGGGTAACATGCCCAATTTTCATCTAAGCCAGTGATACATGAGGCCTTGTAAGAGGATTAGAACAAAGTAGTATAATTTAAAAAAAAAACATTTGGAAGCAAAAAAATAAATAAAATGAATTACAAAACAATCATTTAACTAAGAACCTTAAAGGGGTTGTCCCATCACAAGGATCCTATCTATACTGCTTGTTAATGTG
This sequence comes from Leptodactylus fuscus, assembly GCF_031893055.1. NCBI lineage: Eukaryota > Metazoa > Chordata > Amphibia > Anura > Leptodactylidae > Leptodactylus > Leptodactylus fuscus. Next base: position 230,128,187 of record NC_134266.1, read on the forward strand.
GATGTAAGACTTTTCCTAAATACACTGCTTCAGCAAAGCTGCTTTGTTTGTCCACTATCTTACTTTATTCAATTGATTGTTGACACAGCCCTGACTTATCTGCTCAAAAGTCAAGTGATGTATCTGCTGCTCTCAGGGGGGAGGGAGGAGGAGGGGCTAAGTGCACGGGAGCGAGCCTGTGTTTCTAGCTATTCCTGTGTCTACACCACATGACCTAGCTTCCTGCTATCAGATAGGGGAGAGAAGCTGCTTTCATTTCTTCTGTTCTCCCAGTTATCAGGCTAGCTAATTCAATTGTGTTCATTATGGCAGAGACAGGCAGTATTGTGCATATAGTGTTGTTTGAGGACCTTTGATGACATCACAGACCCTTCAGCCGCCCCATAGGATCACGCTATGCGGTGGGCGGGGCTACATGTTAATTTGGGGACGGGGCTAAACTGCAGGTTGCATAAACCCCGCCCACCAAATGACGCAAGAAACCAGGAAGAAAGAAGATTTTACAGCAGTGAAGACTGGTGAGTATGCGACGTGAGAATACCCCTGTAAGGCTAAGGCCCCACATTGCAGAAATGCAACTATTTTGGTTGTAGATTTTGCTGCATATAAGAATGACTACAAATGCAATGAAATATTTAGAAAGTTCTTACCTACTATCTTCTGGGGTTATCGTCACTCCATTGGGAGATACCACCAATTAGGTGTGTGGAGTCTTATTAAGCCATGAGCGCTCCACTGTGCAAAGGAACATGGGAAGAATATGCAAATCTGACTTCCATGATGTAATTAGGAAGCCAGTGCCTCAGGCATGCACACCAATAGAGGGCGCTCACTGAGAATGTGTAAGTCTATCTTCCATGATGTAATTAGGAAGACAGAGCCTCAGTCAAGCAAACCAATAGGTGTATGAAAAGTCATTTCACACACTGGGACTGAGGGCCCTGCTTGCAAGAGCTTACAATCTATGAGGTAGAGGGGGTGACACAAGAGGTAGCAAGGGAGGCATTGCTTATACAGTGGTCAGACAATGTTGTAATAGAGGTGACTGTCATTTACACAAACATAAAACTTTGAGCTGTCACCAATCGTGTCCTTTAACATGTGGATGGTGCTTGGACATATAAAGTTAGCCTGAAATGGCATCATATCGTGGGATAATGTGGGAGCTAGAACAGAGGAGGGTTAAATTTTGGGGATTCTAATGAAGGTATGGAAGGGTTTACATTAAGAATTGTGATAGGCCTGTCTGAAAAGATGTGTCTTTAATTTACACTTGAAGCTGTAGAAATTGGGCGTTAATCTGTTTGTCCGGGGTAGAGCATTCCAGAGAAGTGGTGCAGCTCGGGAGAAGTCTTGTATATGAGCGTGGGAGGTTTTGATAATAGAGGATGTAAGTGTTAGGTCATTGAGTGAGCGGAGAGCACGGGTTGGGCGGTAGACAGAGATGTGGGAGGAAATGTAGGGAGGTGCAGCATTATGGAGAGCCTTGTGGATGAGAGTGATAACTTTATATTTTATTCTATAATGAATAGGCAGCCAATGTAGCGACTGCCACAGACCAGAGGCATCGCTGTAGCGTCTAGCCTGATAGATGAGCCTGGCCGCTGCATTCAGAATAGATTGTAGAGGGGAGAGTTTAGTGAGGGGAAGACCGATTAGTAAGGAGTTACAGTAGTCAAGGCGAGAATGAATCAGAGAGACAATAAGTGTCTTTAGTGTATCTCTGGTAAGGAAAGGGCGTATTCTGGAGATGTTTTTGAGGTGGAGATGACATGAGCGTGCAAGTGATTCAATATGGGGAGTGAAGGAAAGGTCTGCTTCAAACATGACCCCGAGGCAGCGGGCCTGCTGCCTAGGAGTTATAGTAAGGCCTGAGACTGCAATGGATATATCAGGGACAGATCTATTAGATGGTGGAAACAGTAGTAGTTCAGTCTTAGAGAGATTTAGTTTCAGATAGAGCAAAGACATGATATTAGAGACAGCAAAAAGACAGTCACTGGTGTTCTGTATTAGTACATTGGTGATGTCACGGGAAGATGTGTATAATTGGGTGTCATCAGCATAAAGATGGTACCTGAAGCCAAATCTGGTGATGGTTTGTCCAATGCGGGCTGTTTAGAGAGAGAAGAGCAGGGGGCCTAGGACCGAGCCCTGAGGAACCCCAACAGAAAGGGAAAGAGGGGAAGAAGCAGAGCCTGCAAATGAGAACCATCCTAAATTGCAATTAAAAGCGATCGTTGGGAGATAGGGGACAGATGGGGCAGTTTTCTCGAAGAAGATGGTTAACCTGGAAATCTATAAATCCGTCAAAGTAAATGAGGTCTGTGTAAGAATGTGGTCTTTTGGTCACTGTAGTTCTATTCTTGTCCACAGGTGGCAGTAGCATAGTATATTTCTGTACATAAGAAGTATTGTTACAGTAACTCTATTCTTCTCCATAGGGGGCAGTATTACAGTAGGTCTATGAAAAATACTTCCTGGTTTGGGTTGTCTATATGGGTAAGGTAACATTCTATACTGACCACAGGGGGAGCAGGAACTTTTGTTATCACTCCTCTAAGTGTCCTCTCTTCCCCCTGTACAGACTCTAGTGACCCTCGTAAAGGGTACAGGAAACTTTTTTTATATAGTCACCCCCTTACCAAACTGTCACACCACCCAACTTTCATAGGACTGAAATAGAAACATAATGTGTGGTGCTCTATGCACCGCATGGTGAGTTTAGCCCCACCGACTTCCAACTTGAATCTGCCTGTTCACAGTATAATACCTGCCATCGTATGCCTTGTCATTATAATGCCCCCTAAGGACAAAGTCCCCTTCCAGTTGCCCCCACAGTATAATGTACCCCACCAGCTACCTCCCCAATATAATGTCCTCTTCAATTGTCCCCACAGTATAATGTCCCCGTCTATTTGCCCCCAGTTTAATGCCCCCCTCCAGCTACCTCCACAGTATAATGCCCCCCTCTATTTGCCCCCAGTTTAATGCCCCACTCCAGCTACCTCCACAGTATAATGTCCCCCTCTACTTGCCCCCACTTTAATGCCCCTCACCAGCTACCTCCATAGTATAACGTCCCCCTCTATTTGCCCCGTTTATGCCCCTCTCCAGCTACCTCCACAGTATAATGTCCCCCTCTATTTTCCCCCAGTTTAATGCCCCTCTCCAGCTGCCCTCACAGTATTAGGTGCTCCCACTACTTCTGTAGAAAACCAACCAATCACATCAAAGCTCTTATTTTCCTGAGCAGGTTATAAAATAAGGGATCAATCTGATGACATTCTGTATTGTTACTAGCGACCCAGGACAGGATAGAGAACAATTCTTATTCACTGGTTACATCTTCCATCCTATTTTTTGGGTAACTCACTGGGCAGTACTGGCACTGCCTATAATAATATGGCGTCTCGGAGCAGGCGGGACTGCAGCGCGCATGCGTTGCTGCACCGGAAGTCACCGGGTAAAGATTCCGGAGCAGCGGGAGAAGTGGGATAGAGAGTGGAAGCCGCGGCAGGACAGGTAATAACATAATAGGAAGCATCCTGTACGTGTAAGCGGCGCCTGCCGTATGCGTGACCGCTGCATGCTGTTTCCTCACAGTCGCATGGCCGCAGGTAGCAGTGGCGGGCAGTCTGTGAGGGGGGCGGGGGACGCCATTGCTTAGTGCATCCCTATACAATAGACTGCAGGGAGCACTCGTGTTATTGTGCTGTGTGCTGCCCCTGTGTGCATGTACTGGCTGCTCTGTGTATACAGGCTTTATGTGACCTCCAGTGTGTATACAGGGGACTATGTGCAGTGTGGGGGCTTCCAGCTCCCCCACCCCAAAGACCCTGTGCCCTACTGAACTGAGGCCATTATCCCCTGCCTGTGCAGAAAGTTGGCCTTTATCTCAGTAGAAGTCTTGCTGGCTGTAGATGGGATGGAGGGCCTGATGGTTTTCTTTCATAATGTACTAAAATGACATCACATGATGACATCACATCTAATCTGAAACCCTGCATGGGCTCTGCTAGGTAGAAATAATAATGTAATCCACAATTGGCATCATTGTAATTTAGACCATGTTTGCATCGTGCTTTATTACTGACGTATACAGGTTATTATGCCAGCTTGGGCTCCATCTGACCGGTCCTCATCACATTGGAGCACTGTACATAGTGATCAGCAGGGTTGCAGGACAGATCCCTGCTGGTCTCATACCGATGGCCTGTGAGGATAGGCCAACAGTATTGTAAGGTTTTTATGGACGCGAACATTTTGTTCCAGATTGAATGAAGTGCAGCAGAATTCTGATACAATTTCCACCTTCTCTTTAGACTATCATTATCAGATTATTAGATAATATTATCAAGAACAATTGCTTGTATCTTAAAGGGGTTGTCCAGAGACTTAAACTTCCCTTGCCATATTTGGCAGTCTCATGGATCCGGTGTTTCACCCCCCAGGTCATGTGACTGGAACAATTGTCAAACCCCCGCACAAATAAATTACCTGTGACATCGGGGGAGGTTCTGATCACATGACCTGAGGGTCAGAAGCAGGCCAGAACCCCCAATTCCATGATGAAGCATCTGCCGGATACAGCACAGTAAGTTTAAGACCCTGCATAGCTCCTTTAAAGCGTAATGAAACTTTTGGACACCTTTTTGATTTTTTGGCAGTTTTTGTCATAAGTTTTGTTATATAATTTGACAAATTTTGGATACTTTTTGTGAAATTCTGCATTTTTTTATTTTTATTTTTTTAAATTCTTCCCCTTGCTTCTGTATTGTGATCTGTTTCTGCCTCTCGCTGAATGTTCCCATGTATGGGAGTAGGGGGCTATGTAATATATAGAGAAAATGAGGGTGGGGGAGGGTCACAAACACCTTTATCTCATATCTCGGACATTATAAAACGTACAAACTTGCCTTTGGTGTCACATGAAATAGGAGATTCTCTTCTTTCATATGATACTAAGGTTTCAGTCCTATACAAATTATATCACTGGTTGAAAACACAGTTGGGATTAGAATATTTATATGCAGCTGTATAATATACATGGCATAAAAATCCTAATCTCGACTGTTTTCAACTAGTGATATCTCTGGAAATAATTTGTATAGCACTGAAATCTTAGCATCATATGAAAGAAGAGAATCTCCTCTCTCATATGACACCAAAGTCTGTGTGTTTTATAATGGCCAAGATATTACTGTTTGAAGTGACCCTCCCCCACCCTCATTTTCTCTCGTTCTACTTCCTGCACACAGTAACATTCAGCGAGAAGCAGAAACTGTTCTCAATAGAGAAGCAAGGGGAAGAGTGGAAAAATGCAGGATTTCACAGAAATGATCCTAAATCTATTAATAAAATGTAATAATACAGTATAAGCACACACAATACCTGTATTAACCTCAAATACAACAGTATAAGCGCACATAATACCCATATCAGTTCCAAATACTACAGTACAACACCCATTAAAACCTGTATTAGCCCCAAATACTACAGTGCAACACACACAATACCAGTATTAGCCCCACATGCTACAGTATAAGCACGTGCAATAACTGCATCAGCCCCAAATACTACAGTATAAGCACACACAGTACCCGTATCAGTACCAAATACTACAGTACAACACACATAATACCTGTATCAGCCCCAAATACTATAGTACAAAACACATAATACCTGTATCAGCCCCAAATACTATAGTACAAAACACATAATACCTGTATCAGCCCCAAATACTATAGTACAACACACATAATACCTGTATCAGCCCCAAATACTATAGTACAACACACAATACTTGTATCAGCCCCAAATACTACAGTATGAGCACACACAATACCTGTATCAGCACCAAATACTACAGTACAACACACATAATACCTGTATCAGCCCCAAATACTATAGTACAACACACATAATTCCTGTATCAGCCCCAAATACTATAGTACAACACACAATACTTGTATCAGCACCAAATACTACAGTATGAGCACACACAATACCTGTATCAGCACCAAATACTACAGTACAACACACATAATACCTGTATCAGCACTAAATACTACAGTATAAGCACACACAATACCTGTATCAGCACCAAATACTACAGTATGAGCACACACAATACCTGTATCAGCACCAAATACTACAGTATGAGCACACACAATACCTGTATCAGCACCAAATACTACAGTACAACACACATAATACCTGTATCAGCACCAAATACTACAGTATAAGCACACACAATACCTGTATCAGCACCAAATACTACAGTACAACACACATAATACCTGTATCAGCACTAAATACTACAGTATAAGCACACACAATACCTGTATCAGCACCAAATACTACAGTATAAGCACACACAATACCTGTATCAGCACCAAATACTATAGTACAACACACATAATACCTGTATCAGCACCAAATACTACAGTACAACACACATAATACCTGTATCAGCACCAAATACTATAGTACAACACACATAATACCTGTATCAGCACCAAATACTACAGTACAACACACATAATACCTGTATCAGCACCAAATACTATAGTACAACACACATAATACCTGTATCAGCACCAAATACTACAGTACAACACACATAATACCTGTATCAGCACTAAATACTACAGTATAAGCACACACAATACCTTTATCAGCACCAAATACTACAATATAAGCACACATAATACCTGTATCAGCACCAAATAGCAGTCTCCAGCCGAAAATTCTGCAGAGATGAATCAGAACAGCACAAAATACTTTTGCGACCATACAAGGCACCAGAGTGCAGCACATATATTACATATACCATCTCACACTAGCAGAGCTGAAGAAATACTGCTGTGCAACACAGATTACCGGCACCTCAGTACACCATCAGGGGTAGAAGAATTCACCTAATCTTCCCCTCTTAATGGCAGGTACAATCTGCTCTTTGCCACTTCAGCAGCATAGGGGAGATAGGAAAACAGCCTACTACACCCCGTACTAGTCCATCACGCCTCTGCTTTCAGCCTGCATTATCTGGTGAAGGACCTGTGGACTTGGTGACATCAGTATCAGGGCAGTTTGTGCCAAAGCTGACACTGGCAGGTCCTGTACCTGGTCTGTTTAATAGACAGCAGCACTAGTCAAAAAATGAGAGACTATCGGTATTTAGGTATACCACAGCCATTGTACTAGAACAAAAACCACCCCCCTTTTTTATATCATACTATCAGAGAAGCTGTGTGTATGGAGTTATATATTGTGGGGAGTGCGAGTGGTCCTCGTCCTCCATGTTGTGCTGCTTCTGAGGACTAGACTCTGTTTTTCTGCAGAGTCCATGGTGTTGGGAGCGCATAACCTTCATCCTTCATGTTTTCAAGGCAGCGTAGCAATTGGAAGTAAGGCCTGGAAATAGAAAGCTGCTGCAGTATCTGGCACTGTATGGGGGATCCATATGGCACTGGTGGATTCTAAATTAAAATAAGTCACCTATCCAAATATAATCTAAGAGTTTTAGTAATTTTTATTCAGTAAAATTGTAGAGAATCACTTATATTTTGGTCGGCTGAAAACAATGCAGAACCCATTATAGTGTATGGGGTCTGCAGGTAACCTCTTATATAAGCTGAGTAGGTTTCCATTCAGGGGATTCCCAAGCAGGCAAACCCCCCCCACCACCACCACCAGAACGGACACCCTGAGTACAGATGTGAACCTAGCCTTAGATTTCTCTATTGTTTGCTCGTTTCATTTTGTTTAAAATGAAAGTATTAACACTTCTATGGATGAAAGCATTCATTATAGTATTTTCCACATCTGCTTAAAACTTTTGCACAGTACTGTTGGTAATTGAGTCCTCTGAGCTGTTTTGTCTTTATTGATTAAAATTGTCTTTCCTTATCATAAAGTACATATAGATAATGCTGGAGGGCAAAGAGTGACCCGACCTGCCATTAATCATATGGGGCAAAGGGGATTCTTTGTTTGCTTAAATGCCACCCAGAACTGAAACCTGTCCCGAGGTCATACTCAGTAAAGCTGGCCATACATATTAGATGGTGAATTCTCTCAGAGTTGTGGAGTTGGAATCCAGAACAGTTTTGTGTGGAGTCAGAGTTTGGAGAAAAGTTACTGACTCCACTTTTAAAATAAAAAGATTATTATAGGGGGCCACACGGTGACTCAGTGGTTAGCACTGCAGCGCTGGAGTCCTGGTGTTCAAATCCCGCCAAGGACAAAAAAAAACATCTGCAAGGAGTTTGTATGTTCTCCCCATGTTTGCATGGATTTCCATCCCATATTCCAAAGACATAATGATAGGGAAAATGTACATTGTGAGCTCTATATGGGGCTCACAATCTACATATAAGAATAAAATAAAAAGATTATTATATATGTGAAATGATACATTTATCAATATTGTACAACTAGATACATAACATGTTACATATTTTTTCATAGAAATGTAATCATTATGGGGGTTTTTCTGAATTAGAAGTGCTTTGGAGCCTCTGTATGACTATGGCTGTGAAGGAGCCAGATTCAGGCTGTGGAAAAATAGGAGTCCGAGCCCCCCACCAATCACAGAGCATACTTGCTCTCTCATGGTCATATATTAGGGTCTTTTTTTTTTTTTTTTTTTTTTTGAGTGAATTTGTGCCTTGTTTGGCATTTTGTTTCCTCCATAGCCTGGCTGTTTAACCCCTGCAGACAGCGATGAAAACGGCATTTAAGTGGTTTTATAGAAAAAAGTAAAAATAGTTTTTCTTGTGAATGCAAAAAAATAAATGAATACACATAATTGGTATCGTTATGTCTATAGTGACCTATAAAATCAAAATAATGCAAAGTTACATAAAGCTACATTGAAGAAATGTTTAGAAAGTTATGAGCGCTGGCTAAAGCGGGGTAAGGGAGAGTTAAAATGAGTCTTAAAATCAAAATCAGCAATAAAGGGACATTTTTAGGAGTTTTTCTGCAAGAAGTCACTGGGATTGCTTGCAATTTGTTGTTAAATTCTGAGGCTGACCCTTGGATTTCTGCTGCTTTGTGTACAGCCCATCTGCACAACAGTTCTTAGGGCCCTTTCACACGGCGGAAACCTTTTTTGCCGTGTGAGGTCTCCGCTCGGCTAGTCGCGACGGGATGCCGATGCAGTGCATCAGTATCCCATCACGGCATCCCGACTGGGCCTAATTGGGAGTGAGTCTCATGCCGCAGACGACTCGGCCGTGGAATCCACAGGAAGAAAGTTGAATGGGAGCCTTGAATTAAAATGAGCCTTTTTTTAGGCGAATTCGCATCAATATCAGCCTGCAAAAAACGCTGTGTGAACAGACCCTTTGTGATTAGCACTGGGTTCAAATCCTTAAAGGGCAACATCTGCAAGGAGTCTGTTTGTTCTCCTTGTTTGTGTGGGTTTCAACTTGGCGCTCCGGATTCCTCCTACTCTCTTAAGACATATTCATAGGGAATGTAGATTGTGAGCCCTATATGGGACAGTGACTGACAATGTCTGTAAAGCTGCGGAATATGATGGCGCTATACAAGTAAGCAAAATAAATAATAATAATCCCCATTATCATTGATACTTTAGGTGCTACTGTTTTTTTCCCACTTAACAGAGAAATATCTACATCAGTTTTTGTGGAAACCTCATTTACACGCATGGGATGCAGATTGTGGCTTGATCTCATGGGGTTAATTCTACAAGTATGAACAGAGCCTTAAAGAATCAAATCTATTTAAGTCTGAGAGAATCCTACCTATTCTATGTCATTGCTTTAAATTGTTAGCGCTAAAGTTAATATTAAGGTGACTATCGGGACTGTTTGCCTACCCTGTAGTACCATATAAATGAATGGTGTATAATAAATAATTGGTATTTTTGCTGATTTTCTTAGATGTACTTATTATCTTCATTCTTCATTTCAGAAGTGTTATGAACTTGTCGCGGTGAGAGACTCCAGGCGAAAGACGACATCCTGCTCAGAACATTGACAAGTTGCTCGAGATGGCTCATTTACAGAGAAGTCCAGTTAGTGCTTGCTTTATTTTGATGTATTTCAGGAGATGGCTGTACATTGTGTTTGCTTAGGGGGTGTACACACTAGCGTCGGTGTCTGACAGCTAGTGTCCGATACTAATGTCCGTGCAAAATCTTTTGCGGACATTAGCATCGGACACTAGCTGTGCCCGTTACATTTTGCATTATTTTAAATGGGACATCATGTGCGTTCTTTACTGTCCGTGTCTGTTTTTAAAGAGATTCTACCACTAAAGCAACATTTTTTTCTAATTACCACATCGGAATAGCCTTAAGAAAGGCTATTCGTCTCTTACCTTTATACGTGGTCTCCGCTGCGCCGTTCCTTAGAAATACCGGTTTTAAATGGGATGCAGATGAGTTCTCCGCAGCAATGAGTGCGGGTCCCAGCGCTCAAACGGCGATGGGAGCGTCCCCACTGCTGCCCGATAGCTCACTCCAGCGCCGCCTCCGTCTTAAGCTGCAACCCCGCCTCTTCTGTCTTCTTCTGTTGGTCCAACTTCCGACGCCTGCGCAGTACGCTCCTGGCGGCCATTTTTGGGAGGTTGCTCTTGCTTTTGTAGTTCAATACAGGAGCGTACTGCGCAGGCGTCGGAAGTTGGACCGAGAGCGAAGACAGAAGAGGCGGGGTTGCAGCTGAAGATGGATTCGGCGCTGGAGTGAGCTCTCGGGCAGCAGTGGGGACGCTCCCATCGCCGTTTGAGCGCTGGGACCCGCCCTCATTGCTGCGGAGAACTCATTGCATCCCATTTAAAACCGGTATTTCTAAGGAACGGCGCAGCGGAGACCACGTATAAAGGTAAGAGACGAATAGCCTTTCTTAAGGCTATTCCGACGTGTTAATTAGAAAAAATGTTGCTTTAGTGGTAGAATCCCTTTAAGAACAGACACGGACAGTAAAGAACGCACATGATGTCCCATTTAAAATAATGCAAAATGTAACGGACACAGCTAGTGTCCGATGCTAATGTCCGCAAAAGATTTTGCACGGACATTAGTATTGGACACTAGCTGTCGGACACAGACATTAGTGTGAACCCTGCCTTACAATTATGGTTTACTAAACAGAGGCGCTGTGCATGTCCACAACTCATCTAACCCTCAAAAATCACTGGCTGCAAGTGACTGAATAAAATATGTGCATTGATGCAAAGTGTGTGGCTTAAGAAAATCAGTAAAGCTTGGATCATACTTTTATTTTCCAGCTTATAACCACGTAATAGTACTTGGTAATATGTCTTTGTAATTTTTTCTTCCTAATGTAATGTAAATGCCACAGTGTTTTACAGTCATTGCAAAGTGGATGTGGATTCTGGTTAATCCCATCCACACATTGCAGAAAATAATCCGCAGTGAAAATTCCACGATTTCAAAAATGCTTACGTTTTTGCAATTCGCAGCCTGTCAGTTGTACCTATGGAAACGCTGGAGGTTTCCGAATAGGTCTAATGGAAGCAGAAAGTTCACAGAGGGTAAACTCTGTGGACTTTCTGTGAAAAGTATTGCGGCAAAAAAAGTAATGCATTTCCAGTGCTTTTTGACTGCGTTTCGCTACCTGGGGCCTTAGCCTGAAAGGGCTTTTCCAATATTTTTATATTGATAACCTTATCCTTGGCCCTGAGTACCCCTTCCCAGGCCATGCGATGTCTCCTTCATCTGTCGCAAGGACTAAGCAGCATAAAGGTTGAGATGAACTAATGTAATGCTGCTAATGATTGTGCACAACTTCTCCCCATATCGGCGGAACTTACAGAAACCGCCGTACATGCTTTCACTGATGGTAAATTTTTTTTCTTGTCCAGCGTCGTCTGCTTGGTTGTGAGGGAATATCCGGATTGAGTCTCCTGCATTCAGCAGCAGGAAAAAAGTTGGGGATGCTGAGTGCCAGTCTGTCACGTACAGTAGGAAGTGATGAAGGAGAAGATGACGATGATGATGTGGAAGAGATAACAGAAATATCGGACACAGAGGATATGCCGGTATGATTTATTACTGTACTTATTTAACAATAATGATTTGGGGTTTAGAATTGTTTTTCATTTGTTCTCGGGTTGATTGTGATCTCCATATAGGATTCACAATGTACATTTTTCCTTATCAATATGTCTTTGGAGTATGGGAGGAAAACCATGCAAACATGGGGAGAACATACAAACTCGTTGCAGGAGTTTTTCCTGACAGGATTTAAACCCAGGACTCCAGCGCTGCAATTGCTATCCACTGATCCAACGTGTTGCCCCCTTGGGTCACATATATGCACCTATACTGGGAGCGTACTCTTAGTGGGTTTGCTCCCACACTCCAAATACATACTGATAAGGAGTGTAGCTTGTGAACCCTATACATGGGTACAATATATTTTTACCACTCCTGTGATATGGAAATTTTTCTACCTCTTTTTCCAGGAACAGAGTAAAGAAACTACAAAACAAATCCTTGCTAGAGATCAAGCCTCATTGATTCCTCAAGAGAGTAAGATCCATAAGAAGGTATGTAACTGTTTACGTTGGGGATGTAAAGAATTTTTATATCTAATATACAAATAAGATCCCCAATGAATATAAATCCTTGACTTGTTCTACTTCATGAAAATATTGATCTGTCTTATACTGGTTGTTAAGCTCTAGAATTGCAAATATGTCTATTTACAATGATTTAGATGGTCACTGAATTGTCATGCAAAATTTTAGTCTTTTATATTATAGACCTGAGTCCTCTCTCTTCAACCTTCTCCTAACTTGAGACCAAGGTTTAAAGACTCCAAGGTTTCAACTGCATTGTATGGAGAGATGGCTATAGAAGTTAAATGGAAAGAGCCACAGTCACAGTCAGTCACCGCTTCATCACAGCAGTCACATGATGTGGCATAATGCATTCTGGTAGTTGTAGCCTCACACACTATCTCCCACCCATTCCTCTCAAGCATCTCCCCCCTGTCTCCCTAACTATTCTGCCCACTGCTAGCCCTTCCCAACTTACTCAGTCCACCCCCGTAACCTATTATACTTACCTGTCTTCTTCCTGTCCAGGATTCCTTCTGCAGGGAACGGCTGCTCCTCTTCTGTGACTGTCTGTGCACTCCAGTCCCGGCACTGTGCTGTAGCCTTCACTTACATCTTTATTGTGTAGGCTCTAACGCTTACATAATAGAGATGGAGTGTTGGTTTCAGCGCAAAGACAGGAGCAACTTTTTTGTGCACATGCAGGCTGGTGTCAAAGAAGGAGGAGGAGCCATTCCCCGCAGAAGGAAGCCTAGACAGGAAGATAATAGGTAAGTATGATGAGGTGGATGGTGGGGGTAGTAGTGACGTTCCATTTCTGGAAAAGGATCGTCCCTGGATAATCAGAAAATGTCCCTGGGGCGATAACATAACCTCCTCAGGGATATGGGTAACTGTACATTCTTGATTAATTGTGTCATTTAGAAATAGGCGGCGGGGGAGGGTGTTTAGATGTGTGTAGGGATTTATATTAATCCCGGACAACTCCTCCTTCCTAGATACGTACTAGGTACCCACAAGGTATATGCCATAAATGTCTGAGATGGAAATACCACTTTTACTACTTACAGTAGATGCTCCAGGACCTTCATTTATTGTTGTTTTGGGGGGTTTTTAAAGGGAAAAAAAAATCTACATTTTCCACAAAACTGCTTTTTAATACCTGTGAATTCTTCTCCGTTGCTATTATTTAGATAATTGTACTTATGTTGCAGGTGGATTTGACAGAGGAGAACAATCCATATTCACTGAATATTCCCAAAAATTTTATCTGTGAGCATTGTTATGGGGCCTTCAGAAGTAGCTACCACCTTAAGAGACATTTGTACATCCACACAGGTAAGAAGATGATATATTTAGGATGGACTCTCTTCAGACATGTGTTTGGACTGTATAAACCTGTGAGTACATCACATTGTACATTCTGATTGACATTTGTAGATGTAAGGAAGAAGTAGGATCAGGCACGTTGAATTTTAGCGTCTTTTTGGTCTCTATGTAGATAAGCCAACCTTCTAAGTGTATGGGTGGGGACTCAGGCGTAGTACTTGTCCAGTCATCTAACGTGCACGGCCAGCTTGACTTGACTGAATGTGATGGCATCATTGTATCTAAAATCTAACCTTTAATAAATCCATTAAAAATGTCACAAACTATAAGGGTCACCCCAGTTACGCTAGGTTCACACCTGCGTTCTACTCTCCGTTCTGTGCTTTCCGTCTTCTGCATGCCAGAAGACGGAAAGCACAGACCGGGTGCGGCGGTGAGCGTTTTATGCTCTCCGTCGCGAAACCGGATTTTTTAATCCGGACACAGAGTACTGCATGTCCGACTCTGTGTCCGGATTAAAAAACCCGGTTTCGCGGCGGAGAGCGCAAAACGCTCACCGCCGCTCACGGCCGGACATCTTTCTCACCCATTCAAATGAATGGGTAGGAAAGAGTCCTGCAGGTTTCCGTCTCCTGCCTCTGTTTTATGCAGGAAACAGAAACCTGCAGTACGGACACCTGGGCGCAGATGTGAACGAGCCCTTAGCAAACCCCCTTGTCTATTTGGTGGCTAACTATCGGCACCATAACACCCTAGTGAACACAGGAACAATTTTCAGATTCATCTCCACAGTTTTAGTGTATTTTTTCTGCTACTCGGGGTGTTTCATATACTTGGTGACACTCAGTGAATATCTTAGTTATACAGACGTTCATCTTGTTTGTCTTATATTTCTAGTTCCCATATTAGTTTAACTTTGCAGCTGTAAAGAAATGCTTTATGCCAGTTTAAATGAAGTATTTGGTGACTCCTTTTTTCTCCTCAGGAGAGCGACCTTATGAATGTGACATGTGTGACATGAAGTTCATTCAGAAATATCATCTGGACAGACACAAACGAGTTCACAGCGGAGAGAAACCCTATCAGTGTGAGCGATGTCAGCAGGTATTTTCTGTCGCTCTGAGTCTGTGTTCTGTTCACTAACTTGCCTATTGGGCGGAAAAATACATGGATGGTCTACTCCTCTATACAGTATAGTTTTAGATGTTAGGATTAAGTAGATTAAATTATTTTATGATGTAATTCACAGTTTAGTCATGTGTGCCAGATCAATAAAACATGGCCTGTATTCTGATTATCAAATTATAATTTAAGTAGACTGAACTCGCTTATGTACCTCACTTATTACCGGATGTAAGTGCTTGGGGCTGAATATAACGTCATGCACACAATACTCTCTGTTCTTTACCATTTTCGCATGTAATAGCATCTGTCTGTGTCTAATCTGAGATCATAAATTGAGGTACACTTTAAGTAACAGATTTGTAGACTTACATTGATTATTATTTCTCTAATATACGTTGGCATGTGACTTATGTTTTTAGCTCTTTGGCCTGCAAAGCAATCTGTTGAGGAAAAACACAGGAGTCCGAAACCTTTGGTAAACTACATCTCCCAGTATGCTTAATTCCCTTCTATGGGAGTTCCAAGAGTAGACGAATGTTGTAGTTTTGCAACAGCTGGAGTGCCAAAAGGTTGCTGACCCCTTTTGTAGAGCAATGTCTTGTGCTACATCTTGAGCTTGAATGGAAGAACACTTGCTACCTGTAAAGTACTCCCTTACTTCATAGTAATGTTAAGGCTTAGGGTATGTTCACACAGCGGAAACCAAAATGGAAAATATGTAGGAATCATTTATACTTCTCCTTTCTGCTCAATCTACTTCGGGCCTTGGCTCAAAAGACTGCAGCAAAATCTGCAACAAAAAAAGCCGCTTTTCCACAATGTGGGGCCTTAGCCTAAAAGGATTTTTGGGATCAGCGTATTAATGGTCTTCTCTTAGGCTAGGCCATCAATATCCAGTTGGTGGGAGTCCTGATTGTGAAACCTCTTCTGATCAGTTGATGAGGTTATGGTCTCTTTGTTATTTGCTTTGGTCTTGAATGCTATACTTATTGTAGTGGTGGTTCAGGGTATTGCAAGTTTGTCTGGTTCAAGTGAGCTGACACCACACTACGAGCACTAAGTTGACGGTAAGTGGATAGAAAAATTGAAGAAGATGAACCTGCACACCTGTCACAGTACCATCAAACAGCTAAAAATACTTGGTGCTACCAGTTTAATATTGATATCCTATCCTAAGGATTGCCCCCTTAAATAGTTATTGGGGGGTCCTTTCTAACTGATGCTATAATTTGTTTTTGTTTTCTTTATAGGCTTTTTCACGGACAGACAGACTTCTGAAACATAAGAGGATGTGCCAAGGCTGCCACACCAAAATTTCCGAAACAGAGTATGTGTTGTAGCTTATGAATGTGTATGGGAAGTCCTGTAATCTCTGCGTTCAGAATTTTTTTTTTTACTCAGGACATAAATATTCTCAGTCCTGTTTTATTTCAGCATCTGAAAAAAAAAAAAAAAAGTGTACCAGACGGCACAGGACTGGTAAAACGGGATGAATTTTTTTATATGTACATATATATAAAACCAACCACTTCCAGTTCCGAACTGTGCACACTGAGGTCTTCTGGGTTCAGATGAATGGTTCATAAGATATATAAATGTGTGTGTATATATAAATCTATATCTATGTAGAGCGACTCTTTCAGAGCACCCCTGCTTACCTATACACTTTTCGGTAAAATTGCGAATAGCAAATGTTTTCAGTGACAGACTGGGGTTTCTATGTGTAGCCTAGAAAACATCGGTGTCCTGCCTGTCTGATTTTTCTATCATTGTACAGGGTGTAAAAAGTCGATGAAATGTTTGTATGAATAGTGTTTGTTGCCTTCATCTTGTAGCAATGAGAACACACCTATTTTATTAACAAAAAGATGCTTTATAACATGGTATGTCTTTAGTGTCCCCTTACATTTCAGCCATTATTAACCCTCGTATGTCATTATACCACAGCAGTTTTATTCTGTAAATTTACTATATTTTTACTAATGTTTTAAAGCTACAGGTAAAATCTTAATAGTTTCTCTTGTTATATTTTATAGTCTGAATATTTCAGAAAGTGTGTTTGTTTTTTTGGGGTTTTTTTGTAGCATTAGGAGGGTCAAATTGTAAAGGAAACATGACCTGTAACTTGTTGAAAGGGGTATAACTTTTAGGGTACAGAGCTCCCATGCTGTTTCTATGAGATTGTGACTGAGCCTAAAGTTGCCATTGTCATTGGCACTGTCGCCTATAGCCCCATGAATGACTGAAGCCATGTTTTGTTTTTTTCTTTAAAAATGGAAGCCAGTCTCTCATTGCTAAGGGCAACATAGACACTCTCAATGTCGGGACACTTCTTAAAATAGTCTTTTTTATTCTGTTATAGTGGGTTAGACAGATGGGTTTGGGTTACCATCTAAAATACCATCAGATATTGTACAACCCCCCAAGGCCTACAAAGTCCTTCCACACATAATTCCCCTGTAGCTTATCGTTCTGGTTAATGTTTAGCGCTCGGGAGGGGGTACGGTCTCGCGTCTCGCTTTCAGGAGATGCGGCTGCTTTATTGATTTATTGTCTCTGTTCACACTAGCATCATGACTTCCATTCATAACAGATCAGTTTTACCTCAGATCCCAACCACTCCTAAAAGATGGGGCCTGTCAGGGTCCTATTGGCGTTCCAGTATTTTTGACAAAAAGATTATTATTGTCAAAAATACTGAAACTAATGGAGAAATCTGCTGTACAAAATGAAATGTGAACACACACTAAAGAATGAAAAGGTAACATGGATGTAACCTCAAGCAGACATCAGTATTGTGTTTGTGCCCAGGTAATATTTAGTTTACACCATTTTCACACTTTCGTGTTTTGGGGGACTATTTGTGAGGCCTGGTTCACATCTGCGTTCAGGCCATTCTGTTCCCCTCTCCACATTATTTGCACGGAAACCACATGGACCCCATTATAGCCTATGGAGTCCGCAGGTTTCCTAAGGTAACCGCTTTTTTTATGCGGATTAGGTTTCTATTCAGGGGGGTCCCCTAGCGGACTTCCCGAACGGAAACCCCTGTGCCGATGTGAACCGGGCCTAAGCCCAAAAGCAGAAGTCAGACAAATACAGAAGAAAAACAATAATTGAGAAATTTATACTTCATCCATGTTTTGGGCCCGCTCCTAATTTTGGCATGCAAGTACTAATGTAAAATATGCAAGTGTGAATGAGGCCTTAGTTCGATGTGTCCAGTTTTTTTTTATATCCTATAGTGATACTACAGAATGTTTGGTAGCTTTTTTCTTTTCTAGTATGTAGCACTCTAAAACCTTGGGTGTCTTTTTATACTTTAAAAGGATTCTACCACTAAATCGCTTTTTTTTGTGCTTTAGACGTTGAAATAGCCTTTAGAAACGCTATTCGTCTCTTACCTTTAAAGGCGTGGTCTCCGCGGCGCCGTTTCTTAGAAATACCGGTTTTAACCGGTATGCAAATGAGTTCTCCGCAGCAATGGGCAGCGGGCCCCAGCGCTCAAAAGGTGATGGTGGCGTCCTCACTGCTGCCAGAGAGCTCAGTCCAGCGACGCCTCCATCTTCAGCTGCAATCATGCCTTTTCTGTCTTCCGTCTCAGTCCAACCTCCGATGCCTGCACAGTACGCCCCGCCCCCATTGCTGCAGAGAACTCATTTGCGTACTGGTTAAAACCGTTATTTCTAAGTAAACCACGTCTAAAGGTAAGAGACGAATAGCCTTTCTAAAGGCTATTCCGACGTCTAAAGCACAAAAAAAAGATTTATTGGTAGAATCCCTTTAAAACATTTCATTAGACGTTACAAACCACTGGTATACAGTATGATATAGATGTTCAGATCAGCCTGGCCTTGTAGTTTTTCTAGGATGCTTTTATGAGCCCTGCTAACTATCATGGATGTTGTGTAATAGTAATCCTGTCCCTTAGAGATGTCTAAGTATTATGGGAGAGTAAGGGTTGTTGACAAGGTGGAATTTGTGACTGATATAGCCTCAAAATCGTATCCAAATTCTGACTGAAATCTGCCTCCATTGATTTCAACATACAGAAAAATAAAGTATCGGGTGAATTCTGCCTGATAACCCCCATTGAAGTGACATGGTGTGTAAAATTACCGCCTGGCAGGGGCAGAATTTGGTCAAACAGAAAAATTCCTGAAGTTGAACAACATGGTCAAGTTTTTTGCCCTAAATTTGGAGTTTTGATATTATGTGCCATGCTCATACTTACTCCATATTGTCAGCAGATTCTGCCAATAACTGCGGGATCTTCTGACTGCGTGTGAACAATCTTTACGCTGTGTTCACACAGTCTGCAAAATACACTGCACTAGCAGACTTAGGGTATGTTCACACGGCGGAAAATGGATTCCATGTGTGACCATTCTGTCACGGCTAGCCGCGTGGTATGCTGATGCACCGGCATCTCATCGTGGCATTCCACTCCCGATTAGGCCCGAATGAATGGGCCTGATCGGGAGGGAATTGGCCGCGGAATGTGCCGGAAGAATAGGCATGTCGGTTCTTTTTTCCGCTGCTAGCTAGTGGAAAAAAGAAGTGAGCGGCTCCCATTGAAGTCAATGGGAGCCCTTTTTTGGTAGCTGATTTTAAGGCGGATTCCGCGTCAAAATCCGCTGCCAAAAAGCTCTGTGTGAACAAGCCCTTTTAAAGGGATTTTCCATTATTTTAAGATTGATGACCTATCCTTAAAATTGGTCATCAGACACCTACTGATTAGCTGTTTGAAGACACTGCAGTGTTCAGGTGAGTGATGTTGCCTCTTCACCAGAAGCCTTTTTTAAAGGACGTGTGTGATCAGAGATTACGTATTGTTTAAATCAAGGTTTTTATGTTAAACCTATGTTTTTAGTAATTTTTTTTTTGTTACTATCTATATAAACAAAAATTCTGAAATTGTGCGGTTTTCACAGTAACTACTAAGCCTTATAGAAGACTGACCCTTCCTGTTCTGTTGAGATCACTTCTCAGCAGTCCTCTTTTAATTACAAAGTAGCTAGTAAGTACATCCCCCTGTCAAAATAGATGAGCATCATTCTTTTCCTGTCCCCCCCTTCCCCTTTAAGCCCACAAGTCAATGAATCATGTCCAGACTACAGGTTCCTATTGTCCATGTGTCTGCTGTATAGCATATCCCTACATGCTGTTAATGGCAGATTGGGCCAGATGGCTGGCAACATAAACTTGTATAGAAAATAGAAACTTTAAAAACATCAGTATCTGGTTTTAAATGGTTAAAAAATATCCTCTGCGATTTTTAACCCATTGCATTGCATGAAATTTCCAACAGATATCTGCAATATATAGGGCATGCTGCAAATTAGAAAACGCATGCTTAGAATCTGCAGAAGATATATATATAGAGAGAGATATATATTTTCTGAGTGAGTTTTAGAAAAACCTATTCACTTGCATTATTCTCTAAAAAAAAAAATTGGGGGGGGGGGGAATTTAACTGCGGCATTTGCAACCAATATTTCACAACAAATATGTTATGTGTGAACGCTGCTTAATAGCTGTCGATTTCCTTTGTTTCTCATCTAGCCCAATAAATATTAGTTGATTTTATATAGAATATAATGTACTTTTTGCACGGTCAGAAATAATTTCATAATGTTTCTGTATATGGCACTACCCAGCCAAATGATGATTAGCTTTAATGTAAAGTTGCCGCCGCTCACCTTTGCTCTTTACATAGACTATGTAGACGGTTCCATTGTTAGTGGGTTTAGTTTAAATTTGAAGAATTTTTTTTTTTCATTTTTTTTTATATATATATATATATATATATATTGGTTTTAACATTAGAATAGTAAACTTTTTTCCTGAATAAGTGTAGTTTTATAACACTGTACAGTCTGTTGTATCCTTTTCCCTATTACCAGTGTGTGTAGAATATTTAAATAAACTTGTGATTTTTTTATACATATTCTGTTTCAGCTGTGTTTTTATTTTATCTACGTACATAATGCTTAAAACACAGTGGCAGAACTATAAATGAATTACCAATATATATAAAAATAGCAGATTGACATATAGTTTAGTGGGAAAGATTTAGTATATCTTATATCTTTCTAAATCTTTGGGCACTTTAAGCTGATGAGTCCAGTGGGCGGTCCTACTCAGGGGGCTGACAGCTATTTCTCTGTACACTGATACAGACCAAGCTTTCTATTATTGAATAGCTCTGCCCACTTGACTACTCAATTTAGAAAGAGCCGTCTGACAAATGTATTCATCACCAGATATATAGGCTCTAATGTTAACACCCCCCCTCCCCCCCCAAAAAAAAACAAAAACAAAAAAACAAACAGGAACATCTGAGATCTCCTCTGAACAGCAGTCTGCATCCAACAATCCCCTGGCGTCCTCCTCTGGTCCCTGTGTAACGTCACACTCTGTCAAAGCATCATGATGTCAGCGCACCCACATGACTGCTGAGACTAGGGTTGGACGATTAATTGAAAAATAACCAAAACCGAACTTCAGCCCGGAGGGACTCCCTGTCTTCGATACTTCTGACTGAGGTCACGAGGTGCTGCGATGCCCGCGTCTATGTATCATAGTGCCACATGACGCCAACGGCCAGAAGTGTAGAAGACCGCAGGGATTCGCTCCGGAGCACAGAAGAGGTAAATAACACTTGTTTTTTTATGTTTCTTCACTTTCCTGGCCCTTCTGTTATTATACTCTGGGGTCTAAAGAGAACCCGGAGTATACGGCCGGGTTCAGACAGGTTTTTGGTCTGGAATTTGAGGCAGAGGCCGCCTCAGATTCTGGACCAAAAAATTGGTAGCTGCGACTGGATGCCGGTGCGCGGCACTCCGCTCCGGATTAGGCCCAAATGAATGGGCCTAGTCGGGAATGTCTTCAGGCGGACATCCGAGGCTGAACTGGCTGTGGCATCCGCCTGAAGAATGAGCAGGTCGCTTTTTTTTTTTCTGGGAGCCGTAACAGACCACTCGCAAAAAAAATAAATGGCCAGCTCCCATTGATTTCGATGGGCGGAAATCCTGACCAAAAAACCCCGTCTGAACACAGCCTAAGCAATTTTATGCTTGGTCTGGACGAACCTCGTGAAGTTCACCTAATACTTAATCA